>NW_019211454.1:46460940-46731609 GCF_002443255.2 Varroa destructor | reverse complement strand
GTTTGTTTTTTTTTTTTTTTTTTTTTTTTGAACATATGTGTTGCATTAATATATGTAAATTACTTGTACCGAATAGAGAAAAAATGGCGAGAACCTAAAAGATAACAAAGACAACTATTGAAAAGTAAACAATGTAGCAATCACGCGGGAAACTAGCCAAATTTAACGGTCTGTCAAATAATCTTCCGTAACCTCTTTTCCTGCTTCTAGATATTCCCCACTTACTAGAAGGTCTCTCACTTGAAGATTTTAGCTTGAACATTGATAGCTACAGGATAGAACAGATGTTGACATCAAGCATTGAGGAGGGAGATAATATATCTGAAAGGGATGAAGGAACAATGTCGGGGTAGTTTCATTATCCGACCCCCATCACTTAATCCTTTAGCTTGTTTAATGTATTATTTAGCCTATTTGGAAAAATGAAAACGAACGAAGTTTACAGGCAACGACGTTGCTTTCCATACGGAAGTGATAAGTTAATAACAAACGTCAACGAACTGATGGCAATCGATCCTGCTAGAAGAAGGTTCATTAGACGTACATCGTAGAAGGTAAGTTTATTCATAAGTAACCTATGATATCTTCATGGTACGGTACTGTACTAATGCGGGAACTTATATACGGTAGATAAGTTTCTGCATAAACATTAATGTTATATAATCATATTAATTACTTGCAATGAAAAATACTGACTAATATAGCTTTACAGAGTTAATAGCTTTTATACCTAATAGCCTTCCCGGTCCGCGTCAGGTCTCAAACAGTAATTCGGTCGGTGTTACTCTAGCTATCGTGCCGTCAAGGCGAAAAGAAGCAAACACTGCAAGGAAAATAGGAAATATTGCGAAATATCCAGGCCCATTTCGTTGACATTCAGAAGTTACGGAAATTAATACGTTTCGTGTATCGTTTTATTCTAAAGGAAATAGAAAAATACGAAGAAATTCAGTGTTTCAAAATCCCAACTGGTCAACCAATCTGGCAATTCCTCTCTGGCTTTTTTATTTGACCAACAAACGTGAGAAGCTATTGCCCGCAGTTTATCACACCAGCATTTTGTATTTTGACAATATTCAGCTGCGGTATTTTATCCCTGTCTCAAGATCATCCAGATTCCGGTGTATCATTAAATATATTTGATGTCATAAGCGTTTGTTTACTGTTTACCAAAATCAACAGCGAATCAAGGTAGTGTATGATTGTCCTCGATGAGAAAAAAAATCCTCCATCCTTTATGGTCGATGATGGAAGAACAGCAAACGAATTTTTGCCATGCCATAGCGAAAGAATGATTAAACGACTAAGCTGGGACCTTTCCATAGCGACACGAATCGACTTTATTCAAGCAGATTGTTTTTTGATGTTCGGAATGAGGGTTCGATGATGGAACTCGAAACTTCACTTCTGTAGCTCTCCGAAATGAAAAAACATAATAACTCTATATTGTATAATTCTGCTGTTGTCCTCCTACAAGTTCGTCTAGCAGTTCCCCTACCAGCAGTTGGGTTCTTGCATAAATCTGCTATGCGTTTTCCATGGAATTAATTCGATGATTGATAAATAAAATGGGAACTAATCATCTTTCAACTTTCACTTAACTTATGCATTGTTTGTTGTCTTGTAAGTTTCATTCCGGTCTGTTTTACTACTAAAGCGAGGCAATTCATTCGTCATGTGCTTGAACGCATCTCCTACGACTTAGCACTAGCATTATCAATGACTACGTTCAATTTACATGCAGTACCTCGTCGTAGCTACGTGCTATTATATTTAACATCATCGTTTACTCCAGCACAGAGACGCACACACACCCGCATTTTTCAGTGGCCCCACGAAGCTTAAACGAGGCGTTGTTGTTATGATGAATACATCTAATCTATTCAGTTAGCTACACCATTCTGCTAAAGGCAAATGACATAGCTAGCAGCTGCCCCAGTGCCCATGCACCGCCAAGCTAAACACATCTAGTGGACCCGATGTTTCCAGCCGTCCCACAAATGTTCCTCTGTCGAATGGAACTAGCCCAAAAGACACTTAACGGGCATTAAGGAGTTCCAAGATGTTCATGGACACTTTGGAAATCGTCGCGGTCTATCTTATATGACGCCATAATGAAGCTCTTGCCAGATTAGCCCTTGTTTCCCTGATCGACCCTTACGGCAGTAAACGGGGGTTAAAGGAGCTGAACGAACGCCAGAACGCATGGCGTGAAAATGAGTGGAGAGTAGGCAAGGAGAAGACGACTGGGCCACCAGCAGCGTGTTAGCTATGTGAATACAGAACGAGGCGACAGACGAGAGACGATGGCAGCCCGACAGTCAGTCGAACTGCCGAACTGGGCAGCTCAAGCGAGATACCGTAAATGTCTTCTCACTCCTGTTAATCACGTTAAGCCAATTTGGCCTCTGGCGGCCACGGCGGCGGCGTTACAGGCAATAGCATTGACAGGACCGCTGTGTCCTTTGTGCCGTTGTCAGACATGCATCCCTACAAAGCTAGCTTCGGTTCGTATACACACTGTTCTCATCCGACATTTTCATCTTCATTTTCTGAACTAAAAACATTGCGTTGTGAATGCATTGATACGGGTTTGAATCCTGTTCCAAGCAATAGAACCATACCTCACATAAGTATTCTTATTGCTCGATGGTAAATGTAATCATGAGTATCAGTGATTACGTGATAAGTTCCCAGTTTGCCCTTTTTGTCTATTTAGTTATTGTATTCGTAAATTGCGGCTATGCTGGGACGCTATCACCTGACCAGAATAGGTTGTCAAGGTCCAAAGTTGCAAAGGTCCCGTTATAAACTAATGATAACATTCAATATATAGGCTAGCGGAAAATCGTTTTCATGGCTGACTCTAATCATATATTTTGGCGACTTTCACCTCCAGCAGAAAATAAGTGCCACAGCGGCATTTAAGGTATTGAACAAGTGAAAAGTAGGATATAAGTAAAGCATAACTCGTCGGCGACATTTATCAATAGAGAAGCCCCTGGCAAGTTGGCGTATACTATACTGAACACATCAGATTAACAGCGCAATCAGACCGATAGATCTAGAACTCAACTCTGAGCAAGAATTAGGACCCAGCAAGCATACGGGAGCTCGTAGATGTTCGTTCGGTTTAAAAAAATCTTGCTGAGATCTTGCGATGCCATTTTTGACATTTTTATTTAAAGGAAACATTTTCTATTTGTCTTTTATTATATATTTAAAGTGTTGCATTTGCTTAGTATTTGAAGAGAAAAAAAAGGATACGAGTACTGGAATACGACACACCTGAGAGATCCTAACGTTGGTATGATGAAACCAGCAAAACGAATAATACAAATAATAAGGCAGTTTTATTGATTATAACTTTGACACATAACCCTTAGCATCACTCTGTTAATTTGGCAATAGACAAAAACTGTTATTTTAGCTAGTCATTAAAACAAAGAAATGACGAGGTAACATATCGACAGGGAAAGTTGGTCCAAAGTGATACAATCAACTAATTTTGCTCGTGTCCATCCTACTTCGAATTGTTATCTCCTTTAGTTAAACGTTTTTCCCTAAAATTAGCCAACGTAGCCGTTCTTTACCAACGTTTTTTAATTAATAGCCTTACGATAGTTCGCCGCATCCGAAAAACTGCTATCACTTAGAGTGTTCCCATATTGCAATATGTATGAATTTACAGAGTTAACATGGGAGGGTTTCTGCTTGCAATTGAATCATCTGCAGGGTGCCGGCAGATCTCAATGGCGTCGTTCGACTTGCGGCTCGAAAGAGAGCGTCACCCTGGTATCATCGTATTAGGGGAGCGGTGGGATCACCTCGAGTCGTCTGTTAGAAAAAAAGATTTTCGAGGTTCCATGGTGCCAGAGAGCAGTTGCAGGAGAGAAGCTAGCATCACTGGCTGTTTGTGCCGGAAGAGGGCGTACAAAAACGTGTGACAGCTACCCTGACACACCAGTGCCGCTACGAACGGAACAGCTATTCCGGACGCAGTTTGAGGCAGACGTTCTTCAACATCAACATCCTGTACTGTCATGGCCCACCCTACGCGGTATTGGCTAGCTGGCTTGCCTGCTTTTTCTGGTGCAATGCGCTGCATTTGCTTTTCTGTGTGACAACGTAACAAGGACAAGAAGGTTCTACATGAACGAAGAAAGCACGCCAAAAGAAGCATTCAAAGAACTAGTTTGGTTGACTATAATACAGCACACATATAAAGGCTCGTAGGATCGTTGGCCAGGCCAGCCTTTCACGCCGTCTCGTGCCACGCTCATGAATCTCGGAGTATTTCAATCCTTCGTGTGGCCTTAAAAGGCAAGTTTCAAGTCGAAATCTCTTCTAGTGGAGAGAAAACAGATCTGCTCTTTTCCTGACCCGTTCTGAGTCCGTCGGATGACCCGACAAGCAGCTAGCTCGATATATCCTTTCAATTTTACTCCCACAAGTAGGGTCAACAGTAGGCTGTTCGTTTCGCCGAAGACGAAGTGGTCACTCAGTTTGCACTCGTGAAATATGGTAGAGACGGCGAAAGGACATCATAGGGGCAAAACAACCGGCATCGCCATTAAAAGCTCTCCGACTGCACCATCTCGGAGATCTTTTCTCACTACTTACGCTGAACTGCCACCTCTGCCGCTATTGCTGTAACTCAAAGCTTTCAGTAATTTAAACAATAACAAAATCTACCTTCAGATCTTACTCTCGTGCTGAATTAGCAGAATGTCTATTCGGTAGAGATGCTACCACCTCCCAGATCTTTAAATAAACAGTTAAGCACAACAACACAATTTTACAGTGTGACTCGATGGAATCTAAAACTAATATGAGTGGTGCTCAAATTCACTGTCCTTCGAAATCTAGCTGAGCCAGCCTATAGTAAGCATTTAATTGTCATGTTAGTCTATATAAGACAAACGCATGACAGACTTTTGTTCTATGCTCACTTTGCTGGCATTATTAATAAGTATAGTAACTTTAAATGTAATATCAGGTATCGGAGTTGGGTCCTGTAGAATCCCAAATGTTATATATAAGTATTGTGCTTTATTTTACATAGATTTATAGTGTAAGCGCTATCGCACTGTTTCGGACGCAGGCGCAAATGGCCTTCGCCGTAACTGACTGGTTTAGTCACTTCTCAACTCCCAAATGGTTAGAACATGACCAGTCATGAAGAGCGCAACTTAAGAGCTTCGGGATAGGAAAATTACACTGAAGAAGTATAGCATAATTTGTGACGCCGGCAAGGGCCGAAAACAACGGTTGAAGTTGCATTAATACTATTAGTCGATACATCGGCTACAAGTATTGTCCTCTAATTAAAAAAAAGTATGAATTACATCTCTATCGCCTATAAATTGATTATTTACCACACGGTATATATAAATAAACCATCCGGTGCGTACTTGTCGTTACCAAAACGTCACAAGCATAAGGCTTTCGTTAACACAAGGCAGTACACTAATGAATTTAACTAACAGCTACCATCTACATCTTTGGGGACCAACGAGTCAACTTCGAAATCTCACAGTCGTTCCTGTTAAGTTTTATTACAGCGAAACACATGGCATCAAAAAAAACTCAGGGCTGTTTCATCTGTGCGCTGGGGCATTTTGCACCACGCCAAATGTTTGATAAGGACACTATGTATTTTATTTTAAATGGTCAACCGAATGTTTCATGTGGAAATACTGACACTAAAAGAGAACATTTTTACGCCCTGATACCCAATGAATGTTAAGGTCGTTTAATGTTACTTCTTAAATCTGACCTTTGGCCTGTTGCTGGGTTGCAATGCTAATTGAATATATAAAATCGTACTCGATGTTACCTGCTACCTAACTGAGAACGACTTCACATACACATCATTACCATTGGCAGTTGTTAAACAACTTCTAACTTAAGACATATGCCCCAGGGGGACTATATTTTCTTCTTTGACTTATTCCGAATAATGATTACAGCATCAATGAAAAACTTGCACATTTAATTATAATCAGAACATTTTATAGGAATATGGCTGAGTGTATGATAATACGCTATCTGCCCTTCATCAGACTGCCGATTCGTATATTTTTCTCCCGGGAACCTTCACCCCCTTTTCCATAGCTGCTTCGCCCTCAACTATTATTGATAAAAAAAAAAAGGATTGACATGGTTATATTTATCATATATGCCTTAAATATATATGCCTTATCATAACGCGATGATTTACGCTGTAACAAGGAGTCGCGCAATGCAGCAATCTAACCGTAAGCCCCCGCTTGGAGACCCTTGGTACGTGTTTCAAGCTTGAAACAAAAAGTCCCCTTGCTTCTGCAATCAGCTTACCGCGTCGACGTCGGACACCACCGTTGCTGTTACCGCTTTGAAGTCGAATCCATTTAAGGTTTTTTGCGGACTAAGTCCCTCCCAAGCATCGTAAGTCGTTGTTTCCCGAGTCGCCTCAAAGTATTCGTTCAGTGTTTCCGCGCGACGAAGCTTTTGGTGAAGCATCTCTCCCATCAGGGGCATCTCCTCATCCCGCGGGGCCATTTCTTGCCGTCCCCTACTTTCGTTTTCGTGCGCCTACTCTGCTGGCCAGTTAGTCGGTGTGGCTTAACGCTCCCTGAATGGTTCTTTATGCATCGTCGGTGTGCGTTTGAACACAGGCCCTCTCCGGCGAGCTCCTACACCTTCCAAATTAGCTGGACCCCTTCGTCGCTTTTCTCTGGTTCTCTCAATGTCCCTTTCTCGCTGCTCGTTGTTCCTCTTTGGGCCTACTCTCTTTGAAGGCCGTCCCGCCTGGTTACAAGCTACAGGCCGTCTAGAGTATGATGAGCCAGCTAGCAAGTATCCAAGAGACCTAGGATAAGCGGAACGCGTTGGAGACGCGTGGGTAGGAAGGGGCATAATGGGGTGAGTGCCGTCTTGATGTGACGACCACGTCATGTGCAGCGGCGAGCTCCGTTAACGTTAGCGCTAAAGCTAAACAGCATTCTGGCTCATAGACAATTTTATGGTCGTTCTCTTCGTAAGATACGTTTACGATCAGAGCAGTAGCAGCGAGTGGCCATTGCTATCCGGCCAGCAGAGTTTTCGCACCATAGTGTGACGTCGTACGTTGTACACCGCAGGGACCTTCATGCTTGATTCGCTACGAGTCTCTCTGGCCGGTGCAGTTCCTTCGACTGGCGTCTCATTGCTTAGCTGCTTGCCGCTAGCACGGCGTAATGACGACACTCTATGATAAGGGCGTGGCGACTGCCATTAAGAGCACGGCGTCTGCTATGGTGACCCAGGACGGCATGAAGTAGATCGCCGTAGTTTTATCCCGATGACCTCCCAAAAGGTCCCACGTTAGTGACGTTAAACACTGAGATGGTGTTAATGAGAAATTCAGTTGTATCCAGATATCGAAAGTCATTAGTAACAGTCGTATTTGTATCATTTATTCAGCTCGGTTAGTGATTCACCTACCTATAAAAGATTGAGTGAAACTCACAGTAGAATTTGCTCCGATTTCGACGCGAACGCGCATACGAGTTTTCGTTGAAATTTAACTTGATAGGTATGTTTAAGTTAAATTTAAGATCCGACTGATTACTCTACACCTTTAACAACATATGATGCTTCAATTGAAGTTATACAATATACATTATAGTACCGTACTAAAAAGGAATTATAAAATTAAGTTTTAGAACTTCCGTTTTAAATAGCTGATTCTCAAATGATGTGTGCACTTACCAAGTGACGGAATGATACACGTTTTTCTGCTTAAAATCTCTTAGTCTGAATAAGTAGGCGCCATTTATTTTAATCTTTTGTTATACTTTCAAGCTAATACAATATAGAAATACCTAAACCATATACTGGTGATTTTTCCTGTTGCTCGAGTGGAATGTGCGAACATGGCAGGAGAACTTCGCTTGCATCAAGCACTACAGCGTTTGATAATGACATTCTAGCTGACGCAGTCTCTGGCTTTCATGGGACGAGCCCTTCTTTCGGTGAAGGAATCCAACCGGTGCTAAGACAACTCACGGCTTTGCTCCTATCCCGATCCTACGGGATAGGAGCCAACCACCTTCTATGCCCCCTCCTCGGTAGGAATATTCGAGAAGCGTGGAATTCCTTATACTTTCATCGGTCGGCCGCTCGAATTCCCATCCGGCGGCAAGCGACGCTACCGCAGCGTACACCCGATTTTAATTGTATCTCAGATGTTTTGCAACTATCATAGTAATTGGTAGTCTAGTCAGATGCAATTTTGCATAGAGAAATCAGTATGTTACACACACCTCGAAAAACACATATGAGCTATTATAGACATATGTGTGATGTAGGTGTCATACGGTTCAAATATGAATACAACGTTAACGTATACCTACTGCTAAGACAATAGCTCAAGACTTCCCGCGTACCAAGATTCTTAACTGTGGTTTGAATACGAAGTGTAAGCCTCTGGAGATTTTACCGTGATCTAAACTTCTCTAGTTATATAGCACAGAGGGACATTTGTGTGCTATGGAGACCAGATGGGAGGATATGATCCGAAACTGCGATGGATTCAAAGATGATCCGTCCAGCGAGAGTCACCTCTGATAGAAAAAAAACTTCTATAGAATAATATATTATCTTCGACTTCTTCTATCTGTACATTGCTTATATATTTCCGCTATGTAGTTTTCTACGAAGAGTGTTCAATCGAAATGCTTACGAGGACGCCTCGTAATGTGAGGCTAAGTAATGGCTTGCGCGATCAAACCCTACCTAACCGCTTGAACCCGTAGTATAGGTTGTACCTAGAAGATGAAGCATCGTTTAAAAGGTAATTGATACTAAAAAACGAACGTTATTTTGCTTGAAGTCTTTCGATGTCAGTAACATTATTTTATGGCTGACTTCAACAATCGTGGTAGTCGCAATCGGATTGAGTGGAAGGCGTTCAGAAACTCCATTTAAACACAGAAGGTCAGAAGTTCGATCGTTTGAAACCGATGATATTATTTTGATATATTATCACACATTAACGAGCTTTAGCGAGAGATCGTAAAATAGAATCTGTGCTCTCCATGGTAAGACCTTTGTCGCTCTAGCGTTTCCATAGTTAATTTATCACGCACAAATGATATCACATTAGTTTGTCTTTTAGATAACTCCCACGAGCGGTTTCACCGTGGTCTTATGATAAGATTCCAATTACGATTAGCCACACTGAATCGCGAACGCAGATCTTTCTCAAATTCAAAAAATTTACCCATATCAGCCTTGCGTATGATGCTAAAATGAGGGTTGAAGCTATAGATTCTGTAACACAAGCGTTCGTTGATGATTCATTAAGTCTTCTCTCTGATTAAAAACGTCCTGTGTGTAGATTGGTTTGTCAGATCTTCTACTTATTGGGCGGAATGACAAAATAGGCGGAACGGTCATACGCGTAACTCTGGTACGTTTTACCGTCCACGCTCTACGCATTATTTATTGGCCTGTCGTGCTCCTATCACACAGAATGAGGTTATCGATTTTAGGCTATTCAATCTATTCAAGCAATGATTCGCTTAACTAATGTGGATTCGTTGGGATTTCAGCAAACTCTACTATTGTGAATTGTTGTAAGTCTACACATATTATATATTTATCTTGAAATCACTGCGTGTATGATTCAGCTAACACTAGATAAATCTATAAAAGAAGATGATAACAATTAGCCATAAAAAGAAAAGAAGAGTGTGCGCAAGTCGAATTCGATTAGTAATAGTCTTTCCTGTTTTGTGACCAAGCCAAAAACATTAACTGTATCCTTCGACCGTCATCTTTTCAGATATATAGAAGAATCTCTAACAAAACGCTAACTTATTTACGCATACAAATCATACGTGTTCTCGGGTACTCCCCCCCCCCCCCCCCAGAACGAAATAATATAATCAAGGACATATCTATACTTATTTTAAACTTAGGTAATATGTTGCCTTAGTTAAAAATTTAGCACATTCAGTGAATATTTTGTACTATTAATGCGAGTCTCGATATGACTCAGCAGCTCCGCCTTGCTCCATCTACGTCCTGTGACATTTTCCAGTGAGAAAATTTCTTGAAAAGCTTTTATTGATGTCTCATAGCTGTACTTGCCAAGCGTCAATATAAATACAGGCGGTACGGTGACGAGGTTGTTGTAACTAAACGTATAATTTGCTTCCTATTCACAGGCCTGTTAGGAGTCCATTTCTATGCAAGAAACACACGCTAATTATAAACTGATTTGAAAATACTGTGTGATTTTTCATTGTAGCTCAACTTTTTCGTATACGTTCAATATACACGTAAAAAACAATGATGCAATAGATAGCGGTGTTCGTACCTAAGTGAAGTTGCTTTGTGACGACGTTGTCTAACGTACAAGGTGACTCGTCCGAATTTTCGATATATTTGTCGACAGTATAATAAGATATTCAAACGCAACGTCCTATAGCTCAGCAAAAAGTTGTCCTTGTCGGAAGCTTGGCAAGTCTGTATCCTATTAGTACACGACATTCGACACTGAAACTTATTTACAGCTAATTCATCTCAGAACTATATGCGTACCTGACGGCAAAAAAAGCCTTCGGATATTGATTTTTCCCAGTTTGGAACGGTTAACAAATCTTACTGTTTCATGCCATGCTTGCCGAACTTACATTTGATTATACTTGCTGAAAAACAAAAATTAATTTATTTTTAATGTGTACCCACAATTAGTTAGTAACGTTAACTAGTCGATGTGTTGAAGAAATTGCCATTTTTCTCGTGTGGAAACTATGCTGCTAGGCAATCGTATGAGTTGGTCTTCAAAACAGTCATTGACATACGTGCCTATATTTTAATGTTTTTTCTAGTTTTATCTGAGGCCGCTGTAACCTGATTGTCTTTCATATCAGTTCACTTCATGTGAGCAAAGATATTCTTTCCTGTAAAATATACTATGTCAGTAATGGTTGTTGGCGGTTCACGCCGACGATCTTCATTTCTTTGAATGTTTTCGAACTGGAAACCGTATCGATCTTTTCCGTGGTCAGCCTCTCTCCGTGATGGCTCTGCGTTATTGGGGCAACTTACATGCTTCGCAGAAAACAACAGCAAATACGAGACTTAGTCAAGTAGGTAACTTAAAACAATCTCGAAACTAGTTACTTCACTTAAGAGACCAGCTTCGTATTTAAATTTTGAGCAATACCGTATAGCACAGCGAATCACAACCGTCCAACATGGTGGGCGCTTCTTCCCCGCAAAACCGTTACAAATATTGTAGTACTCATCTCTTAATTGTTTTAGGGGTATTCGAGAGAACCAGCTTACTCGTGATCAAGTTAATGCTGGCAAAACAGCGTTTACCTTTGCGCCTCTCTTGGTCTTTCCTCATCGCCGATCCTCTGGTCCTTCCTCTTGCAAACATCTGCGTCGGCTCTGATGTGTTCCTCTGCGAGTTCTATTGCTAGCTCCGGTCAAGACGACTGTATTTGAAGCAATACCACATAAGGAATGAAAGGAGGGAAATGTGTGTCTCTTCGGCGGGTACAAGAACCCGCGACGGGTCTTAGAATGGCGGTCGCTTTTGCGATGACAGATTACCCCCTCCTCCGCGAAAAAGAGATAGGCTAATGCCATCTTAGTTTTGGATCCCTCTATAAACACATTCCAACCATCAGCTACTTGCCGAAAGGAACTTATTCACAAGCTGCTGGCCGACTCGCTTTCCCGTCTCCTTCTTTTCGTCTTCCTCTCTCGCTTTTTCCCTACTTCATTTATATCTTCTAAATCGTGTGCAATCGGCCGCAAATATGTTTGTGCCTGTGGTTTCGTAGGTCATGGCCAATACCAACGGAACGGTAAAATGCGAGGTAACCCCTGTTGAAAATAGAATAGAGGATGTTAAAGAAGAGCTCTATAGGAAATAAGGCGTGCTGGAAGCGTACATTGATAACTGTTCACAAGCAAGAGGATTCGTCGATCGGATGCGATTTGTATGCCGACCATCGAAACATTTAGTTTTTCTTCATAGACGTGAATCTCATATCTTTTTATTACAAGCAAACTTGGTTATATTTAGGTGTGCAGGTTATTTTTGGTATAATTGAATTCTTGACCAACCAGGCCTCTATGGTTCGGGTTTTACGTCCGGTATCGTCGTTAGGCATTCCGTCGGACGGCTAGCTTCCAGCATGAAACGAAATCTGTCCATGTCCGGGCTTGAACCTAGACTACAACGTACCGCTGGCTTACGCAATCTAGCAATTCTAGCTCTACGGCAGCAGGCGCCAGAATATAAATCCTATATGTGATTTATATTTACATTGTCAGCTCGCATATTCTGAGCATTTTCCTTAGAAGATGAAGACTTCTACAGAACATGCGCTTTTAGATCATTCAGCCGTGTTTTGCTTTATTCTTCTTTCTTTTTTTAGTATATTGAATTAAAAATATACGAGCAAAGCTTCAATTTCAAGTATAAAGTAATAATTTAGCTACCTAGACATGCGCGATTCATTGTCCAACATAATTTTCGCAGTAAGCTCTTCTAAATTTGGTCCTTTAAAAGCCCGCTTTACTGCTATGCTATCTTCATCGAATCTTCTCTGTAGACAATATGACCATGCGAGCGTATGTGAAGCAGATTTCTAAGAATTTTTATAAATTCGCTTATACTTCCGCATTGTTGCAGACACTGGATAATTGAAGCAAAAATATACTCGTTCAGATTACCCAAGCCATCGTTGTCGGAAGCACTCGTGCGAATCGCAGTCGAGGAACTGTAACAGACAACATCAATACAATTACCTGGCAATTATTTAAACAAGACCTGCAAGCTTAAGTGCAATTAATGATCGGCTTTGTGTGCTGAATCAGGGTTTGCCTTTGTCTGAAGCACGCGGGCCTTATTATTGATATTATTAGTACCGTGCGTGCCTTTGCAAAATGAAAAACAAGATAGAACTATCCCGTTTCTGAATTACATTGAGCCGTGATTAGTTACAAGCTAAAAAGAAAACACCGATAGACAGGATTTAGTATGACTTTTTTTACACGATACAATATAACGAATTGTGTTCGAATTCGGCAGTGTCGACCGATACAACTGATTTGAGCTTGAAAAGATCTTGTGGTCTAGCGCAAAGGAGAAACCTCGTGGTAAAACAGATGCCATTTCATTTATGAATTATGTTTAACCGCATCTTTAATCAGTCGAGGCCATAGCGATGAAAACGGATGCGTCTGTTCGTTGGGCAACCTGATCCGCGTAGAGTTCTGTGAGCAAACTGAAGATTCTGCTTCGAAGAAAGAAGAGCAAACTGATGTAGTCGCATGATGAGGACTTTAGCTTCATCCCGTCCGCTGCAAGGATGTTCGGTTAAGGCCTTTTTCCGTTCTGATCAAACGAAACATTAGCCATAATGAATCGCGCTCCGCGACTCCAAATACTACCGGCTGAAAAGTTACTTGTTGTCCTCATGACGAATCTGCGATATTTCAGTTTTTGGACGCGCTAAATAACGGAGGTATCAGGGGTGTATTGAGGGTTGCGATGTTGGCCGTATGTCTGCAGTTTCAAACGCGATGCCATTATGTCTCGCAGCAAAAGGTAATCGATATAGGTTTTTAACAAAACGCTACTTAAATACGTTGTTAAGTAGACAACTACGCTCGTTTGAATTTCTATTGAACAGTATCAACGGCATAATACAAACAGGCACACTTTTCTAATAGCACCAAAAGGCAGTAAAGGCAGCCGTAGTTACTAATCTAACTTGACCCGTAGCTTTGACTGTCACTATCTCTTCCTGGACCTTTCACAACTCCTTCTAAGATCTGCGATTATTGTAGATCAATTTTTACAGCACATTATTGAAAGTGCGAGCATTCTTGCTCCGTTTGGGTACATGCAGTCGTGCATTGAAGCATGCATGGAGAAATGTTTAGAAGTGCCTCGTCTAGTGGAACTTTGTTCCTTGTTAATTCTATTATGTAGCATTATATGTGAATTGTTTGTTAGTTTCCTTGGAAACGATAAATATTTAGTAGTATACTCGAAAAATTTACGTAGTAGCGATTTTACGTCAAGAATGATTTCCACTGCGCCAAATCATCATTACGGCTTGCATACACGAGGACTATGAATGTGTTGGCACTCGAACGTAACTCGATAGATTTCTACCAGTACCACCTTTTTTTCTGTGCGCATTACTAACAGACCCGTCCGTCATAAATATTTACAGCCGTCATGAATGTGCCGGAAATCATTAAATTGTATTACAACAATAATAATAACAATTTGCCATAGCCTGTTTTATGCTGGTTATAGAACGCGTTCAACTTTCGCGAGCGTTCCTCTCTAATGTCTTTCTTCGGTACGATGTCGTACGCACTACGACGAATTTCAATCAGTTCATACATCCAAATGCATTTTGTTTCAACACAGGTCGAAACAATTCTTATTACCACAGGTTTATATGAAAAAAAAACAATCGAATTAATGCGACATTAGCACGTACTCTTAGTTCAATGGATTGCTATGCATACGCGTCAATATACGGAACGTTGAACGTTTCTAGTTGACGATCTCACCCGTCGCATATTAGGCATCTTACTGTTCGCATACGTCGCGAGCAAGTGGCTCACGTAAATTACCCTAAAAGCTGAAAATATAAGATGGTTGTCGTTCTAATGCACAGCCCCAAAGGGCTGGATAGACAATTCTGAGACAGGGTCGTAAAAGAGCAGGATGTCGTTATCGATGACATATTTTTTCCTCTCGTTGCTACGAGCAAAGCCTGTATAGGGTGTGGGTATGTATAGCTCGTTGATGAGTAGAAGGTATCCGGAAGATATGGATGGGCCTTCCGCTTCCAAACGAAGACCGATGACCTAAAAGCAACGGACTCAGTGTCCTGCTGCGTGGGTTATGACAGCAGGGGGTTCTACAGCACAACGAGAAGGGACAGCGAAACAAAGTTGTACACGGATAGTTGATGGCCAGCTGCTTACGGGTGTTGATTGGTGGAACGCAGTAGGAACACGCAACTATTTTACATATGTATGTAGTTTCACCTGGCTAACCGCTGACGCTCACACGCCGTTTCCGCCCTCGGATGTATTATTAGTTGAACTGTTTGGAGATCGGCCAAACCCTTTTCTCCTTCCCTTTCCATACTTTCGCCAGACATGGACACCACAGACGAGATTGTAAGAGTCGGAAGTCAGATCATCGGAGACCAAATGCTCGTTTGATGCTCGGGACGCGATTGCTTAAACGACCTCACAGATAAGTGAACTGTTAAACATTGTTCCGATGAAACGTGTCAACAAGCGATATGGGAAAATCGTAACCATATGATAAATGTCTCGGGCTTAATGCCTGTTTCTGTCGTTGAGCATTACTTTTGGACGCTTACTCGCAGCACAAAGTAACATCCAAATTAAAGCTTAGATTACTGCGTCTCCCTATGTTAAACACGCTAGCACCAACGATCACGGAGACCGTAACGAAACGCATCAGATTTAGCCTGTCTTTAATTTTGATCAGGGATCGGGACATGATGCGAAGAATACAAGACGCTTGAATCTTCAAAAGCATGATTTTAAAGACTGGAAATGTCCAAAACAACCGGCAATAAGCAACATCATTACAGTTTTACACTGTTCCATCGGCTTTTAGGTCACATCGTGATTCAGTTCTTTCTTCAGTGACACGTTTAATACACATATGTATAAGGTCAGCGATTCCGTCCACGATTTACTAGACCTTAAAAACGCTCGTGACAGAGATAAGAACTTACTATCCAGGACCTGGCGAAGACGTACCTTTCTATTTCAGGAAGCTTGTTTCTCTTGAACACACTTTTCTCAAGAGCAGGGAGAACGTAGGTATGCAAATTTAGCCATTTGGGTGGCGGCGCTGGTTCTGCTGCTGGTACTCGTATGCTTTGAAGGCTGCTGCGTACGTCCAGAAAAGGACTCGGGACGTTGAAGGACGGTGGAATATCTGCAAAGTAATCAGGAGTCGATCGATTTGCTACCAAAAGGCAATACTCGCTAAGGCCGAGGCAGCGCCATTTTAATAGCCACAACGATTTTTCCAACGCGCTAAAGGAGAGGGTAGGAATAATGGCGTTGAAGCATGTGCTGTTTCTGAGCGTAACGAGAAAAACTCCGATGAGAAAGGGTATATTTATAGAAAAAGTGAGGACAGATTGCCCCTAGGTACTGGATACAATTTTACAATAGATGCATGTTATACGTTTGTTCCAATATGGTGTGGTTGAGTGCGAGAGGCCATACGTCTATTTTTTGTCGATTTCGGATTGCATATATTTTCAAAATTCTATTCATGGCCACGAAACTGTGATAAAATATCTCGGGAAAATCCGCAATATAAACGACCCAAGGGCTGGCTAATAGAAATAACGGACATAAGCAAGAATGCGGCTTCCAGGATAAAAGAGCCTTCCTTAGTTCTCTCTCTCCCCCCCCCCTCTCTCTCTCTCTCGTATACATATATTATTTTTAACTAGTCTGAATGCTTTTGACAGTTTGAGTGTATGGCTTGGAATAGTCGCAATATAAGTATTTGAAAAATCGGTAAAAAAGCAACAACGTTGATATGTTGTGGTCCATTAGAGTACTTCTAGCACAAAGACAGCTATTGAACTACTGCTATTCCATTTGGAACAGTTGGCTGTTTCAATTCCGAGAGCACTTAAGTCTTCTTGGCCTCGAAGCTGCGCTTTAATATTACTCGAATTCTTGTATACGTAAACGGTTATAGTAAGAAGACGATTTGATCTATAATAATATGAAAAAGATGGCATGTATAATTGAGCGAGTCACCGAACATTTCATTGATCTAAAGATATCTATTCGACGCGAAGTATGAATTATAGAAACGATGCTAAGAGTATTTTTAACGGGAAACGGCGCAGCCCGACCAGCGAACGTGTGTTCTAGATAACGCAAATTACCAACACAAAAATGAATGACAAACACGTAATTTTAATTCGGATCTGTTCCCGACTTGGATTTACATCTCACTGCACTAAATAAAGCAGTGTCGCTACACGAGTAACTTACCGATCAACTTATATGTGCATGTGGTTAAGACAAACAAATACGTTAGTTCGATCTCTACTACCGTGTGACCTTAACAACATTTTCTATCGCTGAATCAAAACTTTATTCTGTTTTGCTTAGCAGTATCTGATCAGGACTAATATCGCCAGCGTTGTCCTGGTGATAATAATCCTAAGCAGAACACCAATCCCGATCTTCCTACAGCGAACAGAAACTTTCCCTACAAACCTAACTTCCAAATGCAACTGCAATGGTTCGAACAAACCCTTGTTTCATATGTCTATAGATAGCTTTAACGTTCAAGCGTTTGTAAGCAATGACACGCAGCTTATTCGTTGAATCATTAAACACTAACACCTCCACTCTTTGTTGGTTCGCAGTCACCAATAGAGCCCATGGTTGAACCGGAGGTGGGTCGGAAAGTCCGCTTTACCTTTGCCACCAAGGGGCACAAGTAGGCACCGTACGTCGAGTACCGACAGAGCCAGAAAAGAGCCTACCCGCTGGTGATGTTTTATCCACTTCCTTTTGCCTCGAGTCTAACAGGCCTCCTGGGCCCGTACCTAGCTTGCTATTTCCGCTGCCCCCGCCGCAATTTGCACTGAGCAGACGCTGCTCTGGGGCTAGCATCTGGTTCCCTGTTTTTTTGCTAAGTGGAGTAAACCAAGCCATTGTGCATTGTGAGTGGATTCACTCTCTCATGAAGAGTGCAAAGCCAACATTTTCGCTTGTGTTTTCGGCTGTGGTAGAAGAATCGGGCACAGAATGAGCGGGTTGCGGAATGCGAGGCGACATATTTTTACCCCTGTCCCGCTAAGTGATTAAATGTTAACACACTTTGTAGGGATGATTTATGACGACTACTGTTATTTCAGATATTATTAATGCAAAGAAAAATATCTATGCCTTTATGAATCTAACAGGGTGGGAAGGCATCTGTCAATAAATATTTGCGCTGCGAATCACAGAGCTTACAAATGTCGATAGCAAGAAAAATCACGTTACCCATGATGCCAGTCTAATTTCTTTAGTTATTCTCGTTCTAGTCGTTATCTACGTGTAGATAAGAACCTAGCATTTGGAAGCTGAGGTTGCTTATAGCGTTGGCAATAAGATTACGCAATAGGTCTTTGCCCGGGGTAGCCTCAACGCAGAGCAATCCGATACCTCAATGTGCAAATAATGCGGAAAAGTTGTTTATAAAACCAAGAAACTCTATAGCAGACTATAGGAAGTTTGTTATTTTAAAGGCGAACATTCGGGTAATCACACTTTTTGCGTTTTTTTTTTTTCGTAAATACGTGTTTAGATAATAAGGTAAGAAAAAGAGTGTTTCTAGTACAACATTTTTTTGTCTTCCTTTCCGACATTCCATTGACCTTTTTAACAATGCAGTATATATATTGTATATTGATGTAGCGGAAACATGTATTGTACTGCTTTAGTTTCTAATAAGAATACTTTTGTTTGTATTCAAATCAAAGTAAGCATCAGTTTATTAATTCGACGTACATATATAACAACGAAACGGCGTGATCTGAATGACTAATACGCGTCTCTCATCATAACAAATAAACATGCTTCCATGCTGGTTCGAATCTCAACGTTTGCAAAAATCATTTCCAGATATTAATAATCAAGAAAATAAGAAATTAAAAAAAATAAGATATTATTAAGGTTAATGGCTGCTTGTATGGTTGTCATGCCGTTTCATAGATCTGCTGAACAAATCCCATGTGATTCCAGCCGGACGCACGACAACGGAAGCAAACCCTCGATGCTATACCTAAATATAGATAATTTTAAGGACTTGTCTCAGAATATGAACAATTATGGTACTGCTGAAAAACTTAAATTGGTATATTTTTAAAAGCCAATGCTTTAATTGTCGTTTTTTTGAAAATTTTAAAGGAAACATTTGAAACCATCGAAGAAATTAAAAAAAAGCGCGAGTCTATTCGAGAATTTATATGTACAATTGAATTCAAGAACAGCCTTGAGGACTGGAAAAAACGACTGGCATGTGCATTGAATTCGGCAGGAGTTATTTATAAAGAGAGAAGTGGGGGGTTTGAGTGATTGAGCTAAATTCTGGATACTTTTTTGACGCCGTACGTTATGTATGCGAACTATATAAACACTTGCTGTATATATTTCATAGAGTTGTTAATGTTAGAATGTTAGGGTCTGAGATTTAAATAATCTTCTCTCATGCCAGTTGTACAGCTGAGTAGAAAATCGCCATATGGTTCGTATGCAAATTTTATCATATTAGAAATCTAATTACTGCATCATGAACTTTTGCACGTTTGCAAGGGGAACCCTTTGCCTTACTGCTCAGGGAAACGACACAACAGCGGCTCTAAGCGAGTTTTTACGTTTGGATTCTCAACACTTAAGCTAGTATTTAATAGAACGAAGTTCCACCAATCGAGGGGAACGGCGTCTGAGGACTGCTGTAAGCTTCATTTATATTTCCTATACATTTTCCCATGTGCCACACTAGACCGATCCTTAAAAACTACGAATTACTTTAGTCCACGGTTGTATACCATGCTAAATGACATATTTAGCTTGGAACGAGTCAGAAACATACTTTATGTAATTATGATTGTTTGCGTAGACCAAGGAATCCCTTTGCGTAAAACTCGACATATACATAAGTAGCAATGCGGCTGCTGGTAACGGACGGGTACATTAAAAACGCAATTAACACAACGTATTTCGAACTGATGAACAACAACTTCGTCTTTACATGGACGTAGAAATTGTAGACGTTTCCCTTAACCAAGCCTGAACACAGCGAACAATAGGACAAATACTGTAATTCTGAGCTAAGGTTATTATTGCTGCACGTCCGAAACGAATTATCTGTGTGCCTACTCGTGAAACGCTCGTTGGCCATCTATAACGTACCGCGATATTTACGTATCTGATAGTTTGTATAAACACATTGTGTCTGAAGTGATTAGTTCAGGAACTAAATAAAGCGACGCGACACTTATTATGACAATCTTAATATTTGTATGTAACGTATCTTTAATAGTCCGTAAATTATGTTTGCTTATGTAGACAATTAAACTTTGCCGAGTGGGAACAGATTGATAAAACGCTCTTGCGTTAGGTGTTTTACAAACATTCGTGTTAGAACATGGCAGGGTCGGAGACATTGTTGACGTCACCGCTATCCTGATCTGCAACAATTAAATGTGTTTGGTGCTCGTATTAGGTAATAATTAAAAAGAGTACAGAATGAAAAGCTACACGACGCTAGGCAAATTCCACGTAAAGTTATGCTAGGACGAACAGAATAAGCGACAAGCCGAAACATGGCTTCTTTATAATATTACGTGCCTACAAAAAGTTTTTGATACAAATCTGTTGAAGCGTTCCCCGGACTTTTTCATCATTGTAAGTTTTCTCATGATCCTTAACTGTTGTGTACGAGAAGGCTGGATATGTAACTGTGCAACCTTGACAACGGATCTAGCTAACTATGCCTATCACTAAACAACTTTTAACGATTTGTAGATTAGCCGCACAATACTGATTTGCTACAGGTTTTAGGTCCAAGGCAATCGAAATGCAGATCGGAGGGGTTAAAACGATACGGCTCCAAATAGAGATGCGGGAATAAACTGAAGCGGCCTAAAGTATAACCGTTTCAGTAGCCTAAATAAAAACAACGATAGTTTTTCTGTGATAGTCAAAGCAGAATCTGAGAATGCTTCTCTCAACCTCATGAGGACGATATGGTACACAAAGAGAAAGGTGAGCAGGTCTAAAGTCCCAATTTTTACAGCGAATCGCAGATGCTTTAGGCCATTTTAAGCACTGCCATGTTAATCAGTATTGATAATGTTTATTTAAGGTGATCTATGTAAAGAACAAGCTAACGTGAAAATGCAGTATCGTACAATCAGTAATTTTAAAAATCTCCGAACACTTTGGATTTCGATCGATAATTGTATTATCATTGACAGTGACCTATCGTTTTGTTATTTTAATTCAATTTAGTCTGTTATTTTCGATTTTTGTACACTTTCAGTAACTTCTTGATTGATAAAATAGACTTGCCCATATCTATATCTAATTACCGCTGGAAGTTTTTCACGGTGTCTTAATGCATGATCCTATTATTTCAAGCACTACTGATTTTTCTGCAGGAAGCGCTTGAAAGGAGCCAGTGCGTATCTCTGTCATCGAAGATTTCTGCAAATGTAACAACTTACATCTTGCCATTTGAAAAATACTAAGTTTGTCACTCTTGTCTTCTGTGGTGAAGACTTTGCAGGCAGGACATAATAGATAGTTGCTGGATGACGCGAGATCATGAGAATATAATGGATGCACTAAAGATTACTGCTGCATCTGTATATGACACCTCCGGTTACGTTAGCACTGTATGTATGAGCCTTATTCTGCTAAAGGTCAAAACAGCCTAAAAAAGCCATTGTCGTTTTTTAATTGTTCGGAGTAGACTTGTGTGTGTATACGAGAGGCTTAGGAATATCGGAACGATGCCTCGCAACGTGTTCTCCGCTTGCTTTTTGCTTTGGGTGTTCCAGGGTGGGCTTTGTTTTTGTTACCCATTGAGTTGCCTTTTTAATTGACTTACTAAACCTTTTCCTGCGGCTATGCCTTTGAAAATCAAAATAGGATCGCAGGTTTTTTATAGGCCAATGTTTTTTAATCCGACTTTTTATTTTGAGCAGAACTTGCCTTTCATAGTATGCACCTTATATACAGAATGCTCGAACTCTAACGGCAACGTTTCGAACAAGGAGGATCGTCAAGATCGAGATTCCCTTTCTGAAATTCCTAAAGCAAGGTTTTTATCAACAAAAATCGCACGACCTAAAAAACTATCTATTTTGCCATTTATATTTCTATAATATGATAATATATCTATATAGTCACTTATTTCTCTGGTCGTACCATTTATAAATCGCGAATGAGGTCGCAATTACGACTTTATTCGCGATTAAAAAGATTGACTGGCAATAAATAACGGTATTTTGAATAGCCGACATCCCAAAACGTCTTCCAGAAGCAGAGAAAATTTTAAATGGTAAAAAAGTGAACTTCCTCATAATAATGTAGGTAGTTAGCGACAAAAATGAATATAACTTGGAAAAGTACCTTTATACCAAGTTTCTAATGAACAGCTACAATATTTTTCCTGCTTTACGTACGTATTTGTTTTTTGCGGACACTACGTTTGCGTAACCTGCCCGATGTACTTCTTCTCATGCTTAAGCTAATATTCAATATTAATTACCCGTTCACACAGGTAATATTTTTCACACGTCTGATTTTTCAAATGATACTATTTATCGCTATAGCATTTCTTGCGAGCTGGCCGGTCTACAGGGCTATTCTCGCGTATAAGAGCCCTACGGTTCCTCGATTTAATACTTCGCGCTGCACTGCTTGTTATTTAGTCTTAAGGGAGTAGTCTGAGACTCAGGCCTCATTTAAAGTTACGAAGCCAGCAGGAATTTTGTGGGATTTGAAAGCATTTCCAGACAGGGGTCCTGCAAGATGATTAATTTCCTAGCATGTTTTTGTTTAACGCGTAAACGCTACAAGGAATTTCTCATGACGTCGAGCATTTTTGTTAAATCTGTGATAAAGTGTTTTCAATGTCAATTGCTAGACGCAGTCCTAGCACACTCTGGATAAAAGATTTATACGTAGAGAGTGCAGAGGCACATGAAAACGTCAACTACTTTCAAAATCCCTAACGCCATAACCTGTGTATGAGTGACTGAATAATTAACTAGCACTGCGCATAGGTAGCAAAAGATTAATAACGTTATCTTACTTAAAGTACCTTATGACTTAAGGCAAATCTAGTACTGTTGAAGAGGACATATATTTTGAACAATTTGAGAAGTGAAGTTCTAGATACTAAAAGCTAAGTTTAATAACTTAGCTACTGCACAGGGTCTTACAGAACGAAAGAGAATGAAGCGGAAGACAGAAATAATTATAGTGCGGATATTAATAGCTAACTTGGTAAGTTCATCGTCTCCCATGAATTTTCGGTCTGGGACCGTGTCACAGGAAAAATAAATTTCGCTTACAGCTAAGCTTCTCCTTTCAAAATAGAGGATTGAAGCCCGCCTCAACAAAAAGCCTTGGGCGAAGTTCAAATTTCTAGTTAAGTATACGCTTGTTTAAACAGGAAACTAATCTCGTTTATGTAGGCATATACATTTATACAGCTCTGCCTTCATATATACATAGTGCAAATGCGTGAAGCAGGTATTCTAGCAGACTGCAGTGTTTCCTACAATACGAAGCCTTCGCAGCATTCCAGCCTACGAATGGTTTTGAGTTAAACTTCGAACACAAGAATTTTAAGCGTGTTACATTGAGTATATTTGGAATGAAGAAGTTCTCGCTAAAATAGAATCGAGCTTCTCGTGATGTCAAGTTGACATTGTATCTAAGTTAAGATAGTAAATTTATTATAAACATGAAAATCTGGTGGGAGTTGCGTTTAGTATATTAGATCGTAGCCTTGAGGTTAGCAGATACCAGTACTGTGTGAATGTACTATGATGGATTGGGAAATCATAGTCGATAAATAATGAAGCGCCCTGGCACTCAACAAAGTTACGAAATGATAGTAAACAAGAGTTCCCGCTGTTTCTACGCCGTTTCTCAGAGTGGATAGAAGTTACGGCGTCTTTTGTGTAGTGAAAGACCGTTACGTACTTTTTTATGACTAATGTTCCTACAAAAAGTATGAGTTGTGCTTCGATAGGGGACAGTTTTTCGACGGGAAACGAAATACATGCCTCAAGTATACACCTACGGCTCGAGAAGCGACCACAATCGAATGCTGATGACAATAGTCGCTTTTGTAATTCTATTAGTGAATAGAATAAAGACGATAGACAAATCAGCCATACGTCTTTTGCCTCTCTGAATTATTTGCCGTTCTCCTTCTCGCCGTGTGTAAAGGTTTTAACGTCTGTAATAGCAGCCAGAGAGGCTTTACCATAAAGAAAAAATATTCCACTCCCAAGTATCACGTGCTGCTCTTTCTGATTCAGTCTCTCCTTGCTGCTTTTTCCTCAAGAATTTTTTTATCTTCTTCAAATGGAACAACCATATAACGGACGGCCTTCACCGCAGGCTTCACGGATTTTCTTTTCCGCGTTGTAACTTACTTTCTCGTCCCTTCTCAGGACTGGCGTCACTTGTATGCAGCATAGCGCGATTCGCTGCGGAGATATCTTATTCCCTTCCGGACGCCTTCTTGCGGTTCCTCTTCTGCGGTGGACCCACATTTGACGCAGCCAGCGCCTGTGGGACGTACGTGGCATAGCAGGCTGCAAGAAGTGAAAAGGCCTGGCTGACTGGTGGCGCCTGTTTTGAATCGCCTCGGTCTTTGCTCAGCTGCCCCCTGAGGCCACTCTTCTAACGCTTTCATGCTTCCACCCATTGCAAAATAAAAATACGTCTATGCCCACTGCCGGCCCCCACAAGTCCCTGAGCGTTGAGCAACTCCCTCATATGCAAAAGGCCCGCCAACGGTACAATCGAAATGTGTCCACTCAGTTCAGTGTTATTCAACCATCACCACCACCAACGCGGACATCAGCTGGAACCCTATCGCGATGGGAGTGAAGCTGGTCAGGTCAAACGCGTAACAATAACTACTCAGCGACGACTATTACAGCGCCGTATATATGGATACTGGCGTGAAACAGCGACAGGACATCAAGATTTAGATACAGTTAGGATGACCACGCGATCAACAAGACATCTCGTTGCTGGCATATATTATATATGTACATCAAAATGTTTGAGACTTCTCAACAAGGCGTCTTTAAAAGGTCAAAGTAGCTAAAAGGTTAATCATTTTGTATCAAGCCGTATTATGGTAGCTGTAGCCCTCTAAACTCTTCACAAGCACCTCCTTCAAGAGTTCCATAAAAATCTGAACTTTGCGAAAATTAATGTTCGCTTATGTCATAGTTCTATGTAATTTTTTTCCAAAAATATAGAATGCAAGTTACGCGGGAATTACTTACGGAAACTGATGGTAGTATGCATGTAGCAACCGTTAGTTTTTACGAAATAGATATTTTTATCCTTGTTCCCCTTCAAACTGCCGTTCTTTCAATTTTACACATACCCATCTTAAAGTCAATTTTGAGGGGAACCCGACGATGGGCCCTTATTAATTGTCTATGTCCTTGCACACTTTTTTACTCCGCCATAATCGGTCCGAATCGGAAGAGGCCATTTCGCAATATGGTACTGAATTGAGATAGAAAGAAATATAACAGAGAAAATATAAGTATTCTCTTGCACCTGAATATGCATTATTTTGTAGTGGGCCATGGGCCGGTATCACCAGGTCTAATTCAGTTGACAATAGAAGCCAATAGCGCCATTTTTAGGGTACCCCAATCTGGGCACATATTCTAATGGGAGCCGCAGGTAAGCTTACACGTCGATGAGCGGACGGCATAACGAAAAAAACATACGGATAAAAGGTGTTGGAAATCTGACGAACGGCGAAGAAAACGCAAGGATCAGTATAAATGTTGAAACGTTGGGGATAGCGGGAAGACTGTGGTAAAGTTTTTATGTAAGATGAAAGAGCAAAAGGTTTATTTCTATAGGTCACAAGAAAACAATGAAGCAGCATTGCTCGGACATTGGGAAAGTAATGACCGGTTACCTAGTATCCGGAGATACGGCCACACCGTTATCAACGCTATAAATTTCAACGTAATTTATCTAATAATTGAGAACTTATCGACTGCATTTCAATTCTATTTGAACTTCGTAGGCCATAGTTCAATTCGAAATATACCCCGACAAGTAATCATTATCTCACCAGTTCCCCGTTAATCACGAGGCAGTCTCTTTTTTTACAGAATACTACTTGTACATTTAGAACAGAAAATCTCAGCTTAGCACATTGATAGAATAAAAATGAATTCCACCATCATCCAAACTATACGTGTTATCTCTGGAGAGTCTGCGACGTCAGCCCTGTTCTGATGATGAACTTTCGGTTGCCTAACAAGTCAGCAAACAAAAGCAACATCGTGGCATATCTAAAGAACATTCGAAAGCGTAAACTGTCATATTCACTTGTTGACAGTGTTTAGAAGTACAAGTATGCCCTTTTCTAGGTGCTAGGTCCTATATGGCGATCCCTTGCCGTGCGTAACTGCTTTTCAGGCATGTCAGAAAAAAGCGTCAAACTTTTTCGGTAGCGTCAACAATACTGCATTGTTTAGTGCGAATTCTCAATCATGCTTGTCGATTGGTATTAAGTCCGAATCTGAGGGCAATTTATTCCGCAGCTCGGTCAGTGTTACCTTCTAGACGGTTACCTCAAGTCGAAGGTTGAAGTTTCGACCTCCAGCAACTACTTATCACGACCACAGAGACATACATTGGATCTCGTGAAGATCATTATATTTGTACATATGCTGGCTATTGGCTACTAGATAATCATGTTGCTAATATTTAAGATACTATTTGATATACTTTTCGTGACAAAAATATCGATTCTAGGAATTCCCATGGGTAACTTGAATGTATCTTAATCTGATATATTGACAACCCCTGAATTGTCATCGAACTGAAATTAGCCCAATGTCACTTTTTATGCGACAAACACTATTTCAGTCTTAACGAAATAAGAGCTGCTTTGGAGAAATGGAGTGTTTTCGTCTTTTTTTTATAGTTAGCAAGCGTTTTCCTTACAGCTACTGGTATAGTCGGCTGCTAACTGGCGTCAATTTACGTAGCAAGCATACACGTAGCTCTCAGAAGCGTGTTCTTATTTTAAAACTCGTCTTACGTGGTTTACGGCGGCATTTTCCACGGCTCTCAACTATATTTGCCTCGTACACAGTCACAGGTACTCACCATTTAATGAGCAGGCACTCACACACAGCCAAATTCGTGGGGCCTGTAAGAAATTGTCTGTTGGCTCAAAGTGCCTAAATTTGCATACTTTCGTTCTTGCTTGTCCTAATCCATCTGTTTCCTGGACGGCCGAATGGCTCTGGAAAATGACGCCTTGTGCCATTTTCATAGTTTCCATGTCATGGCGCCAGCTCTACCGTCGTGACACACAACCTTGTCCACAGGCTGCCCCAACAGCCACGGTTTTCCGGGACGCACAGGGACTAACTAAGGCTGGTTTGCCAGCCAGCCCAGAGGATAGTAGTGTGCAATGTTGGGAATTTGCACGTCATTTGGGTTAAGCAGCGAGTTAGGGATGGCCTGATGTATGAAATGGCATAAGGTGCATGAAAAAACGTTAAAAAAACTGCTTGTGCCTAAGAAAAACCAGGATGAGGAGAAGATAGGAGACTTATAGGGAAACCGAACATTTTAGGGACGAACCACGTGAGTTCGACCTAGACGCCACGAGCTTCCTTGCCATCACCGGACAGCCGCTGCATAGAAGGTATACCGTTTGGAAACCTTAAATTTCTCCATAAGTCTTCATTAGGGAAGCCGCCGTGGCGTATATTCAATGGGCTATAGTTTAAGAAGTGAAGCTACGGGTTCCCTATTTAGACGTTCCCTCTTTACATTCTCATGCGAATTTTGGTGCAGTAAATCTCGTTCGACTGAACCACCCAACATCCATGTGCTATATATAGATTCGTCTCCTGCTGTTGTTTATTCATTCGATATAGGCATAACAAGACAAATAACCGTAACTACTTATGCAAAAAAAATTGCGTAAGTATAGATACACAACTATTAGGCAGCCTAAAGCAAGTAAAGAGCTCTATATAGAAAGGAATAGGCCCGGCAACGATGGACAACGAGATTTCTTTATCCTGTTGCAAGACTACTCCTCCCTTGGCAATTAATTTTACTTAATTCGTGACCTTGTACACTTGCAAATCAACATGATTTTTAGAATATCTAAGATGATAGTACTGTGTGTTTTTTTTTTTTTTTTTTATATTTCAAAAATTGTTCAAATATTTCAAAAACGTTTATCCCTGTTAAATTAGATTGAGTCAACTAATTAAAGCAGGATTAGAAACCAAAATATATATGTACGATACTCTGAATATATTGCAATAGTTCCTCAGCATCGTAGGTCCAACTTAATCCTATGCACCTAATTCTAAAACTATCTCCTGGGATTAAAAATAGTATAAAATCAATTATCTACATTTTCCTTACAATCATGCACAAACAAGTATTTCATAAATCCAGTAACAACAGTGTGAATCCATATGCATACTGTGCTACAGCACAGTATGCATATGGATTTGCCCATATGATTATGCCTATAATACGTTGCCATTGTACATGATGTCGTTTTCGTGTCCAGCAGGTGCCCATCGTTTCATATAAGCATTGGTCTATTCAAAGCTACATGGCCGTTTAAAGTATATCGGAAAGAGAAACTAGATCGCCGTAAGGCAAAATGTCGAGTTTTTCGTTTCGTAATTATTACGTTCTTTAATCGACAATCGTCTAAATGTTTACGATGCCATATACTAAGAATTGTGAATCAGGAAGAGTAAAATTAAAGCCACAATATAGGCAAAAAGAGGCAACTTTATTCATTACGGCTAATATATACATATAAAATATAATAAAAAAAGAACTGAACACTTAATGTAAGTGTTCAGTTTCAGCGTTTTACAACGTTTACGGAATAACTGAGTAAACTCGAATTGTCTGTTTCGATGCCTGCAAACGTGATCTTCCAGAAAAATGAAAAGTAGAGAATTCTGTGCTCAGGCAGACCGTCGAAAGAAAATGTTTTGTACTTAAAGAGACTCGAATCAATTGTTAGCTGAAAGTTACTATGTGACTGAGCATTTCCGGGTAAGTTGTAAGGTTGAACGGTCATACAAGTTCGCAAGCGAAGATGAGGTCACCCTATTGACAAACGAACAGAAAGACTTAGACTTAATAACATTTAAGCTGCCGTTGAATTCGATGATACCCTAAGCAACAGCGGGCTCAGCAGCAGCAGCGAAAGAAACCACATCAGTTTATGAGAACCGTTGCCGCTGCGACATATTTTAAAGAGCTTGCATCCAAAGTCCAAAAACATAATTACTTACATTCACATATTTGCCTACAAACATGCCACAGCTAATGAGATGCTACTTTCTTTTGAAACCGCTGCCTTTTCCACCAACTAATTCAAAATTTCGCGGCAAGCAGCAGTGTTTGCACCACACATTGCATTCTTTTTCTTTCCTTTTTTTCTCTTTCGCTTCTCTGCCTGTCTGTTGCTCTGTCGGTCTCTTTAGATATGTGATGCTGCATTAGCCGTTGACGCCGCTCAAGTAATACAGTCCAGCGCTACAGCTCCTCCCTCGTGTATATTGCTGCTATACATGCGTATGTATGCCTGCCTTGCTGGCGCTCGTACAGTTCCCAACGCTGTCTTCTGCTCATATCGTACTGCCGTTTCAAAACGAACCGTTCGCTTACCTACCCTTAAAATGCCTCCGCCGGTTGGCCCTCTATTAACCTGTCTCCTCGCCCGCAGAATGCTTCTGCCAATTTTCTTCTTGTGTGATCTGTCCTCTGAAGCATTTAGCTCGGTGTAAGCTCGGACGACTTACCCACCAGCTAGTTATAACGGCAGTAAGCCATCCTTGCTGCTGGCTGACTCGTTCGTGCCAGGGTCACGTGGCACAGTGTAAACTAGAGGACAGCCTATCGGGGGACCCTCCAGACCACAGCGGTGCCGTCGCCGCCACTGCCAATCAAATAAACGAGCAGACGAAATAGGAAGAGGAGCACACCTTTACTGCCGTCACTACTACTACTCCCGAGCCGCCGTGAACAGCAGCTTCTGAAAAGTTGCCCTAAGCATTACTATTTCCATCCCCCTCCCGTCTCTCTCTCTCTCTCTCTCTCTCTCTCTCTCTCTCTCTCTCTCTCTCTCTCTCCTGCCGATTCACCCTCTGCCTTACGCAATCGCGACCGTCAGTCCTACTACAACTGCTTTTTGTACAGTCATTACGACTGTTACTACTATCATTACTATAGGGCTATGCGAGCGCTGTATTAACCACATCTACCATAACGCCATTATACCGCATTACGACACCACTGAGTGTAATGGCCGTGTTTGGCGCTTTCCATATGAGCGTTTACATCAGCGTACCTTTGTCGTTGATGTGAGTCCGCGTCTCTACCTGTGTGTTTACATGTACCAAATGTACCCTGTCAACTTGTGCGCGCATTTTTCCGAGGGCGCCTAGCCGGGTTTCCACCTCCAATCCAGAGATGCCCACCATGTGTTTTGGGTGGTGCGCTATTGAGTCCATCTCGTTCAGACGGCTGTGGGTGTTGCTTTTATATTCCTGCTACGCCTCTAACGCTGTTGACGATCGGAAAGGGTTTCACCAATACCACTGCCGCCTCAGCCGTCGTCAGTTCTGCCGCAGCTATTCCCGCCGCGAAACCCTTTTTATATGGGAACCAGGTAGATCTGAATTGTGAATGGGGAATTGCGGTGCGGGAAAAATGAAGCTGAGGTAAAACGGCTTGAAAAAAACAGAAAACGCTTATCTGTCGTAGCTCTTCTAACTTATACGGTTGGGGAGCGACAGCAATGGCCGTGAGAGTCGAGCCGTATGGAGCTCTACTAAGACGCAGATCTTTTGGTCCGGGACGTCTACACTGGGCTGGCTGGGTCCGTTGAAGAAAAGCTTTTGCATGAAGGGAAGTAAGAGTCGTCAGATATAGCAGAAAAGAGAGAAAAACTCAAGGGAAAAACAGCTAGCGGCTAGAGCTCGTGCCTACAGAGGTGCAATGGTACGCGTCGGCAGCTGTAGCGGAAGACAGTAGTACTGAAAGGAAGAAAAGCCAGAGGGAAGAAACTTCGCGTCCAACGAAAAGAGGCTTGCTAGGATCTGATCAAAACGCGTGCAAGCTCACCCTCTGCCAGACTGGAAACAGCCGTTCACCCCCGAAGGTATCGAAGAAACAGAATGAAATACCTTTTCCTTTATGCTTCTTTATGTCTATTCCTCGAAACTGGCGACTGTTACAAGAGCTGTGCTGTACTAAGTGATTGTGTGAATACGCGTTATGGTGAATACGAATAGTGCTCAGTCGGTACTTGCGATTCTTCCTGCCGTAGACGCGAACATACTTCAGCAAACGTACAATGTACCTGCCGAAGCATCCTCTTGGCTTGTTGCTTGCATAGGTGTACTTATAGGGAATATCTTTCTTATAGGAAATCATAGGAATGCCTGCAGCAACTTATGGCTTACTCTATGATATTAGCTAAATTGAATACTTAGCCTGACGGTGAAAATTTGTTCAATTTTTATATGTCGAAAAACGTAATTAAGTTTGACAGCGAGAGATGGATAAGATAGCTTATGCAAGTTGAACCATCCCTAACACAACTGGATTAACAATGCGTATAGGACGCCATGGTAATAGGTACATGTTTGGCGCTACTGAAAATTTAAACTCGGCAGCATTTATAAAGCTTCCCAATTGCTCGTCATATTATTTTATAGTATTGTTCTCTCACCGGATACCGTTGACACAATGCCAGCATCTTTGCCGAATAGCAGTAAGCGTGTTAGCCTGTCCCTACTTGAGCAGAAGTGATTTTTTTTCAGTTGAACCGCTATCGGCTATCGACCACCTTTCCTCAAGTGCCCTGTTCAATGCCTTCAGCCTCTTCTGTAATCAAAGAGTCCCGTAGGTGGCGCGGCTGAACGAGCGCTTCCTGTTGATAATTTCCCCGTTTCTCTGTCACCGATGTCTCCACTCATAACTCTGTTAACGTGCATTCAAAAATTTAACGTACTACCGTAAACGCTAACTATCTAATATGGTCGGCTTTTCATGCCGAACAAGCTTATGGGAAGTAGCCGAACGTAACGCAGTAAGGATTGAAGTTCAAAAGAAAGTTCGGAAAGAAAAAGTGAACACATACAACAGAACAGTCAGAACGAGATGTAATCAACCAACTAGAAATGGAAGTGCGCCTCCATCTGCTTTCGTCCGTAGCTCACCGCCCCCTCTTATCACTCCTTTCCGACAAGGCTTCCGACAACTACGTAGCAAATGGTACCTGCTGGTGCAACCAACGAAGTGCATTGCAGGCCGCAAGTAAGGCCTGTGCTGGAATGTTCAGAACGAAGCTCTGCGCAGAAGACGATCGTATGCTCCGCTTTGGCCTTGACGTCTCTGATGGCCACACGTGCAAATAGATAGCACATGAGATATTTGGCCGGTAGACACCAAATCAGAATAGGTGCGGCGGTGGAAGAAACTTTGAATTGAAAGTCGCGGTTTGTGTAAATAATCAGAAGTTATTTTTTACCTTCGCATCTCGACTTGTGGCCACATGTTGCGCGAAGTAGATTATGTGATGGTGCTTTAATGTAACGCATTATATGCCACTCAATATTGGTAAACAATTGTTTGAGAATATTTTGTAATGGGTTAAGCACCATGAGACAGATATGTAATGTTTCCTTGACGATAATATATGTTCGCGCTTGCCGCTAAAATGAGCAACGATCAGCCTTATTGAGCTAGCCGGGCTATTGTAAGAGTCGGGATGGCTAAGCCTAAGACGGTCTAGTGCAACGGAACGGTCAAACAACCCCATTACAATTCTCTCGGGAACAATAGGAAGGCAAAAAAAAGCACAAATAATCCGATAATATCGGAGAAATTATTTCTTCATATGGAACCCGCATACAACTGCACGCACATGCTCTTGGAACTATAGAAGTTCATAAAGATATGTTGACTTAGCGTTGGCTGACTGCATCTTAAAAAAAAACAAACCCTGCCAACAGCGACAATTGACTTGACTTCTGAGCCTTGTCGCTAGTTCCACTGGGGTCTATGCCGTGTTCCAGTTGGTCATGAAGAATTTTTTTACGCGCAATCGTTCCTGACTAACCTTAATCCTGTTGCCTTCAGCTCTTCGTAGAAATATAACTTGCAAAAAAAATCTATTCGCAAATAACAAACAAAAAAATTCTATCTGAAAGTTTGACGCCATCCTGTTATAACTGTTGGTATGGCGAATGAGTCCACTCAACAGTTTCCTTACGATATCTGTTCCGTTTGTTTTCTGCATTAGTACCTATGATAGAAATTTAAAGGTGCAACACATCTTACTAGGCATCAAGACCCGTAACGGGGAGACGATGAACATTCCCTATAGCGAGAAACTTCTACCTAGTTTCTTTCCGTCAGACGTCTACAAAACCGCTACAAAGCCACTTCTCTGCTACCTCATCGGATGATTCGGTTCCTGTCCGATTTCCCCGGGGGATTCAGTTGTTTTTCAGCAGGCGCTATTATAGTAAAAAAGGTTGATAACTTAAATCGACTTAAAGGATCGTGGTCGCCGTTTATTGCTTGCTTTAGGCGATCAGGAAATCTTTATCTTTGCAATTTATACAATTTATTAAGTTGTGATTTTGACTATTGTTGCACGTAAATGTCATCTAGATTGAAATCGTTGTCTGAAAACGCTTTCGCAGTTTGCAGTCTTTCAAGAGCCTTTTGGGCTCATAGCAAAAGTTGATAAATAACTTAAAGCTTTAATGTGCAATCGGACATCTGAAATTTCTATATTAGATAAACTATTCAGGTCGTTCGTTATAATTAGCTTACTTAGCCAAAAGCTAGATAAGTCGCAAAGCTCAGCTGCGATAAGACATTATTTTTGTAGCTAAGACTAGGACGTTCCCACACTTAGTTACATGCTACATTGGTAAAATGTACTATGTATATGCACATGTACAATCGCACATTCGATACGGGTGGCGTAGTTTGGCTGTGTCATCAGCGTCAAAATGTCCCTTTGATATTTGCAGAAAAGAATCAAGCAACCTGAGAAAAAGTTTTAGAACGGAACGTTTTTAAAAAAAAAAAATTGATTTTTGCATAAATCTGTCATCCTCGTCGTCACTACTGGCATGAGTGCTGATTATCTATCATTGAATTTGAGAATACTGCAAAAGATTCGCATAGGTAATGACTAGAATCGAAACGGCGGCAGAAATATTGGCGGTTAGTCTTCAGTAGTACTGTAACAATAACAGATCTCTGAACGGCCGACGTCTTCGTTCGGTGATGGAAACGATGGTCAAGCTGCTTCGACACATTCTAACCATCGACTGAGAGGTGAACGAGAAGCTGCCGGAGTGAGGACGCAAGATTCAATTGCAGATTGAATGAGATAGTGGTACAGATGTTGAAGTCGTGCCGAGAATTCAATGACGAAATGATTAACGAAGAGGATGTTGGAGAACTGCAATCGATACGACGGCTGTCTATATCAGTGAGCATCAGATGTGCTCTCTGTGTCATTCGATTTTGCTTAATTGAATGAATGTCAGAAGCTCCAAGATCGACTGCTGATCGCGCTATGTGAGCGTTACGCAATCTTTAATACAGGCCGTATTTTTTATGGCTAGCTAGCTGTGAAAACGTTTCACAAGTATTGTTCGTAGAATATAGAATGAAACGTTTGTGCACAAATGAAAGCATGATATATTCGTGCGACAATGCAAGCCTAACGTACGCTCCTTTAACAGAAGGTTTGGGTCTTGACTTATTGTCGACTTGGTTAGATGATACTGCAGCAATTTTCTTTTTTTTTTTTTTTTTTCCAATCTTAAAAGGAATTAGAGAGATTTGAAAATAAACGTTGATTTTCAAAATATTACAAACACATATGTATCTGAAGCAGTTTCGATACGGTGATAAATAGCAGTGGTTCGTCCAGTATTTTGAGCTGACACGGAACGTTCTCTAACAATGCGCCATGGAAATTTTTGGCACGGTTTTAAACCTGACTCCGGGTAGCTGCTTCGGCTGTTTCGATCCCAGCAAAGGCGGTCTGTCACCTATGACCACCATGGGCGGCATTGTATACTGCTTAGAACCATCCATCACGACCACTTCTGCCATATTTAAAAGTTGATATTTACTATGATTGTATATCTGCTTAACAGTTTTCGTAAGTGAACGCTTTAATTATGCATTGTTGACGATGTAGCTAATAGAAAGCATCCTCGAATCTTCCTATAGTTACTGGCTGTTGATCTTAATGGTGATTTGTGTTTCAATATACCTTTTACGCTTTACTGCTAGCATCCGTGTTGACCATAAACTCAATGCACCCATCCTAAGGCAGTTTAATGTGCATAACGCTTAAGCATAATTCTTCACTGCGATGTTGCATGGCAGCGTGAACCAGCCCAGGTCTTCTAGATAGCAATTCTTTTTTCCAACAAATCTCCCTGAGATACTTAAATTGTTTAGAGATGTAGCGTATAATGCTTCCTCGCTCGGACAAGATACGCATTGCAAGTAATTGAAGGAATGATCAATCTTCCTGACACCGTGCAAAGGACAAATCTGAAATTCCGGAGCAAAAACAGAAACCTCCCATTAAATTGGAATCTAGGCAAATATTACCCAGAAATAATGGCAGCCGTGAAAACCGAGTTCCTCCCCATACCGTCCAAAACCTTAAGCGTATACGATTCCTCGGTGTTTCCTAGTTGAATACATAGGCTGGTTTGCTAGCAAAACATCGACGACACAAACATTCCCCCTAAGCCTATAATAACTTTAATGTTGGAAGTTCTTTAATGTTAAATAACATAACTAGTGTATTAAGGGGCGAATATCTGCTAGCGCATGCATTTTTATAGTCTCAGTGGAAAGCCCCATCTCTTACTTGGTAGGAGTAGCGGAGGGTTCGGTCATGATGATTATTTAGTTGTTTTGTTTTTTCTCCGAATCTTCCGACGCTTTATCCGACAATACATTTGACCGCTTTACTAGTACGAGTTCATGTTTAAACTAAATGGTGACGATGCCTGTATATAACAGCGCGGTAACTTCTTTAACTAAACTATGTTGCAATAATGGAACCGAGGCTTATGTCCATATTGGATTGATCATACCTGTATCTTCATATGAATTACGCAGTCTAGCCAAAAATAAATTGCCATACAACTTGAATATTCATTTCAGAAGAGTACCGCTTGTGCTCTATCCGCTAAACCATTAGTAAGAACGTTCTACTGATGATTGTGGTCATTTACTATATTTTTGCTATGCACATATCTAATAATTTATTATAGAACATATAGCTTTCCCGCATAAACATCAAGCTGATATTAACGATGCCAAATGTAAATAAGTTAAGCGCCCATCTCAATCAATACCGTGTTGCGATCCTATGTTATAACGAGCGACATTATTTTCCTAATCCAAGCGGTCACACTCGAAATTAAGAAGCTCCTGACTTGCTCCTTATCAAGGACACTCTTAATTAATAATCGTCGAACTCCAGGCCACATTACCTAGAGCTGGCTTCTTGACAGTCCGAACAAGGATTAGGATAACACTAGTCTTGTTCGGTTTAAGGTCATGACATTCATTCAAACTTAATTGTCACATAACACCTTGGAAGGGATTGACAATTAAATTGGAACAAATGGTCAAAAATATTTACTTTTTTTTGTGGCTTATCTTAGCTTCTGTGTGTGGCCCAGATGTGTCAAAAAGTGGACTGATGGCAGACGAACCGAAAAAAATGCGCACTAACTTTGGAGATTCGAAATCTTCACAATTGAGCGCTTGTGAAATAAACTTATTCATTCACACATTACCGGATAAGGAACCTACTATGTTTTCGAGGTACGCTATCTGATAATACTCGTATCTACAACAGCTAGGAAGTACTTTGGGACTGTGTTTGAAATGTTTGGTTTGGGACAGCTGTCTTGGTTCATAGCCATTGTCTAACTGCCCTATCATCAAACGATCGAACAATATAATAGATATATTCAACTAATTATTCAAGGCATTCGTCTCGACTGGGTCTTTAGGTCCATACATATCTGATTCGAATTTGCTCTGCTTCACCAGTCTATTCTAAATTTCATTATATACTGATTCGATCTTTCTTTTGCTATTATTTCTCACACCTATGAGCAGTCTATTTTTTAAGCCCAAATTACAGCATAGGACCTAGACAACAAGTAGTGTTGTTTGTATTTTTCGAAGCTATCCAAGCAGTGTATTTCTTGTTCGGCACCTCTACACAGTTTCATTGTAGACGTTCTCGCAATTTTCTCTCTGTGTCGCTTTTTCCAACATATCAGACAGGATTAGGGTAGAATAGGGCAGTCATTATCGACCGTTGACTTCTTTTATAGCTTTACCGCGTAAAGCAATTCGTTCGGCTTTGTAATGAACGGCTACTTTTCCGTCTGATCCAGCCAGTAAGTGATTCTCGATTTACCCCCAACCTGGGACTCAGTATTATTTCCAGCCAACTTACTAACCGAACACAGTTAAGCAAACTTTATGGATTGGAGCTCGGCGGCTCGCGAAGATCACAGCACTGTGCCACTTCTTACTATGTACGTGCAGATCACAGTCAGTTTCGGTGGTATGCGTTCCCGGACGTATGGAACCCGGACAGCCGTCCATGTAGTCACACTAGTGTTCCGTGACAGTGAACGCCGACAAGCCTAGTTAGAGGAAGACAGGGCGTCGACGCTACATCTTTGGCTTGGTCCTTATATTCGACCGAAGCTTCCTCTGCCAGGCATCGTCTAGCAGCCGTCGTCACCCAGATGTGCCTACTGCACCAAACTTCTTGCGAGGCGCCATAGGTTTCAAGATCAACATCCTGTTTTGTCCCTATGGAAGGGATTGTCTTCTATCTACGTTTGGTTGTGCCTGAATTAGGCATGTGAGTATTACCTAGCGCCTTTTCTCATTGCCTTTCTCAATTCGTGTGTCCGAATAGGCTCCTTGCTGTAACTTGCACTAACAGAAGAAGCTGAACAGAAGGTCTTTATGTATGTGTGTGCTACGTGCTATGCTCGACAGAACTAAATCAGGGTAGACTGAAGAGAACAGAACGGATTGCTCCCGCTTAGCCTTCTCGCTTGGGTCCCAGCTCGTAGCGGTAGCCTTCGTTCTCGGCCCTGTGTTTCGGGGCTGAAGGAAAAGCTAGTTCTAACTGTGACGGCGGCTGTGAAGCGTGCGCCGCGTACTATTAATTTGTCATCATGGAACAGTAACAGCAGTAGGAAAGCGTTCGCCAGGCGCTTGCTTCCCACACGGACATCACATCCCCTACCTGTCGACGTCCGGCTGTCTGCATAACAATAACAGCAACATTGTCGCTCTTGCTGCTGTTTGTCTTTGTCGTCGCCGTTTTGCCGTTCATCCGCCCACTGCGACGAGTCAAAGGAAGCTTCGACAACTAGGCATGTTTTCGAATCACACTGCGTCACTGCTATTTGCTATCGTTGTACTATCACATGTATGGAGCATACTGTACGGTGTCAAACAGCAAGCATATGTTTGGCCTGCGGATGCATAGGCTTAGCACGAACAGATCTCACGCTCTCTGGCGCATATGTGAAGGGGACGGCCCATCGCATGCATATGGTTATGGAGAAACGTGCTGCTAGCTACAGCGTGTACTGGTACTGATGCTGCAGGAGTCCTACCAGGTCCTTCCAAGGGAAGACCGAGAAACGAATCAGGAATCAGCGGTTACTTTTGCCAAAAGAGCCGCCAGCCTATTGCAAAGTATTGCCGGAACGTCCATTAAGTGCTGGTTACCAGCGACGATATGGCGCGAGACAATGACTGGACTAAAATGGGAGTGACTGTATGGTACGTGACCATGAAATATTGGGGTTGGCGTGCACAATCAGGCTATGATCGGCGAAGGAATAAGCTCTTACGACATGAGTAAATTTGCAGCCTACACACCGATCGCATAGGTTTCCACTCGTCGCATTGCTTCTCCGATCTGAGCATGTACAAACATAGTATATGCGTCAACATATCGTGGTATCGTCGCATCCGTTGACGACGTCAACGAGTTACGACGATGAAAAGTCAAATAAGCATTCCTCGTTCTGTTTCTGTTGCAAGCTCCGCTTTCCAGCTGCTTTTCTCATACCCGGTTACCGTTACCGTCTCCGGTATGAGACCGTTCTAACACCACCCGTATCCATGAGAAGAAAAATGAACGACAAGCGAGGAAAGGCTAGCACTAAGCACGCAGAAGTCATCGTGAACAAGTGATGCGAACAGACGCCATGATACTGGTTGGACCAATAGAATGAGAAACCGTTAGAAAGAAGAAGAGTTTGCGGCAAAAAGATGAAAACAAAAAGGAAAGTAAAACGGAGGAGAGAAAACAGCGAAAGAGAAAATGATACAACGTCACAATCTGGGGCTGGCTGCGGTGTCTAGTAGCTCCACTCATCAGCAACTTATGTTGCATCGTTCATCTGCTGCCATCTAGCAAAACGTCATTTACACTGTCGTTTCTACGGCGCGTCACGATCACTAAGCTGAGTAACGGTTAGCTTCGCTGACTCCCTTCCTGTGCGTCAGATTGTTGGCGGTCGTACGAACCAGGCTGAAAGTCTCGTTAACTATTACTTTCATTACGACTGCAACCGCTGTTATCATAACAAAGTCGTCAACTCTGACAACAACGATTCCAAATAACAAACCAAGCACCGGCAACCGTAAAACAGCCGCTAGCGTAACACTGGTGCTAAAACGATATGAAACATTCACAGATTCTCGGATGGCAGGCGCGCAAAGGGGCGTTGAACATCACGCGTGGACTAACTCGACACAATTTCTACGCTCGCTAGTACGTACACCACGTATAGCAAAAGCAAAAGGACACGTTCAGGGGGAAAGAAAGAACAAACTTTTGTTTTGCTTTTACCACTTCGCCTATCACCGAGCTTTTGTCCCCCATTGCTTTTGCTTCCTTGCCTTCCCTCCTCACCTCATCGGCATAAGTCTTTCTACTATATCATCCGTACGGCCCTTCTTTTTCTCTTCTCTATTCCCCGATCGACATCCCTTCTGCTATAACGAAGATAGCGGCGCTCTGCCATGTGTCACTTACTCCCGGATTATTGTTTTTATATGCCGACTCATGTATGCTACATATAACAACGCAGTAATGAGCATTCGTTACCGAAAAGGCGGACAACCATCGTGGAAAAGGGTACTGATAAGTGAGGCTAGAGGCAGTCTGTTAGACGGCAAGCAAGCAATCTTTATTAAATATCCACTGTAGACATGTTTGTCTTTGGAACACTGTTGACGATGAAGAAGGTAGTCTAATGGAAAGTGACGGGCGAGGGGATAAAAAAATGATCACAAAAAAGACAGCTAGAATCAATTCATATCAAGGTACAATTAATTAGCGTATATATACAGCACATCGAATACACAAGAGTTCATATACAACAGTAGGGAAACATCATACATATGTATCAAAATTAATTTGACGTTAGCTACCACTCAAAAAGTTCGGACTAACTTAAACCGTCATGAAATTCTAAGTCGTAGTTTATTTGAGATTAACTATATACAAACATGATCAGTACCTTCATGAATAATTCAAGGGTACTCTTTATATACATATATATATCAATGCGAGTATCTACGTTCTATAGAGAAATTCAACATCGGTTTGCGACAAAGTACCTAGTACATTTTTAGAATGGTAAATATGTTCCGTGAGTCGTCAAACGAAATTGGCTTGCCGTTATTTAAGAGAAAAACACGTCCAATGGAACAGGGTACACAAGACGCAAACAACCTGTATACGTGGAGAGTTACCTATAGTGGGTCGATCGGCAACGATGCACAATTTCTATTAATATAACTTTCAACAATTTTCAAGCAGCAATTAAGCATTGGCCAATGCAACCGATGTTATGTCTCGTTGTCAGATCGTCTTGCTTGTGGTCCACAACATGTTGTTCCCGTCTACGCATCACCACAGTCGCTGTTGCGGAAATTGCTGACAAGTTTCAATATGCTAATCTTCGCTGAGGACCAGATAATAAGCCTGGTACTTACCTAGAAAGGCAGCGATCGATAACCCTGTAGCCTCTCGGTGACAAAAGACGCAATCGAATAGTTGGTAACAGTCAACTATCCTTTTTGCAGAATGTTCATTAATCTGACGTGAACCAAATATGTTATTCTACGTAACACGTTAACCTGCCCCAGAGCAATTGCATTAATCTCTCTCTATTTACATGACAATAAAGCTAAACATTGCACAGGTGAGTAAGAGCTTCGTGGAGGAAAAAACACGTCACAACTGTGTTTTATACAGAACCATTGCTGACTTTTCTATCACTTTTATTATAGTTTAACCGCTCGACTATCAGCAGTCAGTCAAAAAGCGGTAGGGCCTGACGTAATAGCGGAAGCAAAGACCATCCTTACGTGCGCTTGAAATCCCTGTTCCCTTAATATCGTTTCACTAGACATCATCTTCGACGAATTGTTAAGACCGGTAGAAAGCTTTACAAAGAAAGAACCGTTACGAAGTTGCCCCAAGGGCAAGTTGGCCAAAGAATGAAAAAAAATTGGTAAGAGGCAATACATATAGTAAAAGCCCGATCGGCTTATTGATGGCCTTATTGCTTCGAGAAGGCAGTGAACCACGAACCATTTATATATATATATATATATTGTAGGCATAACACGACAGAAGCCATAACGTAATATGTGCAAAAATAGTAACTTATTTAATAGTGATATACCACACTACAATGATAGAATTAATATCGTATATATATATACATCGGAAGCGCCCTTAATACGAGAACTATTGTAAAGTTAATGGTGAAGTACATGTTCATGTATGGCCATTACGAATTTAACACAACTGAATGACTAGGTAATAAAATATTAGCGTGTTCTAATAACACACTACGAGGTAGAGTAAAATTAAAGGAATAAAGGACTTGAATTTTCAACATTTCCTGTGTATATGATCCAGTAGGTGCACAGTATTCAGAACGCCTGTAGTTATCTGTCTCGAGGACTTCTTCGAGGGCTCAAAGACGGCCACGGTGGCATTAAAAAAAATTCAGATCGTGGTAACAGAAAACACTGGTGGGTTTTCGATAGGTGAAATAAGGAACTTGGCCAATATGGGTTTTGCGATTTACCAATAAAAGTTCAATATAATTTGCAGCCCAGAAAAGACAGAACGGGAATGGTGCAGTACAAAGGGAAAAACAGAGCTAATTTTTCTATCTTATAATTTTAATATATATATATATATATATATAATAATAATCTTAATAAATTTCATAGTGATGATTTAATTCGAACTACAACGGTTCCGTTGTATTTCATTGAGTGAAGAGACACCATAACTACCGTACGGAGCATGTTTATGCAATACTATGCGAAATAAATAGAACCGTGTTTGCAAGAAAATCAGAATTTAGGGTATGGTGTAGTAAACAATTGGGATTTCTTTCCGCAGGTTTCTTTTGTCCAGGTTTATCATTCCAAGATTTACGAAAAGTAGGCTAACAGCCAGGCATCAACATCAGCAGCAAGAGACCTGCAGCGTGCGTCCCGGTCAACTCTGCTAAACCTCGGGGGTCGCCAGAAAAAAAGAACCGCTGAGGACAGTTATGCGCAGATGCAGATTTGTGGGCTGATTCGTAGCGGTTGCGTACAACCTAAGGGCATCTGATTATTTTTCTAGAGATTCCCCTACCATTGCCCGATTCATACGGCGATGAGTAGACCGGCCAATCTTGCCTGTTCGAGCTGATGGATGACTAGCTAAAGACGACTATGACACGGATAGAGAATGCTAACGAGTATAAAAGAAAAGGCAGTACAATATTCAATTACGTGTAACGTAGGGACAACCTGCTGCTCTGAACCTACTTGTAGGATTAGGGTGTTAGCGAAGCTTGAGAAAACCTTGTGAGACGCGTCGCGTGGACTTTAATACGCTTTACCTCCCACCGTCTGCAATAATCCTGCTTCCTACTAACGTTTTCTTATAATGCCGTTAACCGCCTGCTGATTATCAGGCCGTTGAGCGAAATATCGGTCACATGTCTCACCGGTAAAGGATATACATTGTAAAAAAACAGACAATGCTCGTTGTAAGATAATATTGCCTATTGGGGAAAGCGAATTAGTTATATCGGGCCCTAGTAATGCGGGCGACTAGTAACATTAGTCGATAGTAGTATAAATAAAATGGTTGAATATACCAAAAATTGACATTACGAGCATGGGTTGACTACATAGTCCCACTTAACGTTGACGATCTTGTTAGCTATAGAGAATAGGATGTGTTTCACATTGGCTTGAAATCATAACTTCATGACTCGATTGAAGCGTGTAGGAACGTACAAGAGGCATCGACAGTGTCTACGTCGAAGTAGGTCATTATCATTGGCTTCGTAAACTAAACTCGAAAGTGAGTTCATACCGTACGGTCTCTGGTAGCACACTTCAATAAAATAATCCTAAATTTATGCTAATAGAAATTAGATAAAACCGTTTTGATACGAACATTTGCCCCTAAAGAGAGCCTATAAATTCTGTCTCGCCTTATTTAGCCATCAGTAGGACGCTGACATGTGCCTCGTATGGGAACTATGAACGTGAATTAAGTAAACCATTGATTTGAATCTTACGACGCATATATTTGTCTCTCGTTATTTGCCTTAGGAATGGACATGACCAATCAACCTTCCCGATGCGAGTACGCTCAGCCATGACTTTCGTTTTTCTCTATTGGATGACATCGTTTAGTATGCGTATTTTTCATTTCTTGCAGCTTATCAGTGCATCGGCCACGGGCCAGTACACATGTGCGTTAACCTCCTAATTAACCACAGGAATCTGAAAAGAACCCCTTAACTCCTTTGAAACATGGAACATATTTTTTGCAATAACATTCTAAGCATATTACCCATTGTAAAATTTCATATTGTACGGAACAGGGTTGTCTTGGTCATAGCAAACTCGCCAGCGAAGTTGTCCCATACGTTGACAGCGTGCTAAAAGCAAATCAAAATGTATAAGCTTCTATTTTTGAGTAAGTTGTGTTCGAAAATATAAACACAATAATATCTTAGATTTAGGCTTTTGGAGGTTTATTTATTTGTAAAGCAACTGCACATCAGGTAACTTGCATCGGAGCAATGAAGAGCAATCGAGGAAAAATAACTTTATTTAAAGTGAGCGTGTCTTTCACGTTATATGAACATCAAAACCCGTACCTCAATCAACGTTTCGTCATTTTTGTTCGAACCATGCCTCAAATATACAACATTCGTACCAACCTAACCTAGTCAACTTGTGCAAAATAGGAAGGTGAACATTATAGCTCATTACGACATGCACGTACCAAAGCATTGTGCGGCTCTTTATTTAGCATAAGTTTTCAACACTCTATACAGTTTTAAGAATAACGAGGTTATCTATCGATGGTAGTCGAGTTGACCGTGAGCATACCTATCATTAAAGGTCTTTGTGGTATTTTACTGTGGTGACCTGCGAAGTTTCCTGACAATGTCTTGGAACACCGGGGACACAACAAAGGCAAATAAAATACCTGTTGAAATGGAACACGGGTGCTTTCAAAAATACAAGTCAATGATTCTTTCAAAAAAAAACTGACTTACAACCGGCCTAAAAGCGCCATATGGCTAAATGTGGCAAACAGGAAGTCATATAATAAACCACATTCCAAACTCGACATTTTTAATATCGTTGGAACATCGATTTGTATACAACAAGAAGCTGAAGCCTATTTATTGCCCCTAACAGCCCCGTACGGCTGGTGACCGTCGATAGGCGTATTACCGATACGGTTTTTAAATCACGTCCTGCACCGCGTGCCGTTTGGATCTTTTTAGTAGGCAAGCCACGTCAGAGATCATATCACGCTTCTACGGCTCATTGAAATCTAGTCAACCGTGAGCGAGGTAAGAGGAGCTCAATGGTGCCCCTTCAATGAGAAGCTAGAATACCTGAAACTACGCAAAACTAGGAAACCGATTCTACCTACACATCGGGTCACTCGCTTTTATGTTGGTACGTTATATTCATTTTACCTTCTTTCTAAAGCGACAATTTATCAGATGTGTTCATAGTGAAGTTGTCGAGGACGTGTCGAAAGTACTCTGCGTTTCAGAAGGTTCTCTTTTTATTTTTGGCCACGCATATGAAAATGCGTGGACAAACCTGTGAAGTATAAAACCTAAAATCTTGATTTCAAGATGATACGTTAACGTTCCGCTAAAGCAAATACCATTCTAAACTAGAAAAACCTTAATACTACATACTAAATCAAGGAAAACACTAAATAAATGTATACGTACAAAAATACCTTGTTTTCAATATGTTACACGTAAGCGTATTACAATATATGTACACACCAGCATTTATGCTCTTTGTTGTGGTTCACACCTTTTTTTTTCGTAGCGTGAATAATGTACCTTTGAGTTCCCCACTACCCTTCTGTTATATATATATATATATATATATATATATATATATATATATATATATATATCTAAATTAAGTTCAAAGTGCGCGTATGGTCAGCGTATGCCTTTCTGTGCCTTCTTGTTTGCGAGTGTTTTGAGCGTTTTTTGGTGTATACATTGTAGGGAGCGTTCTACTAATGCTAACTCACTATGGGGCAGTTAGTTAATCTTTCATAATTAGTGGTTTTCTCTCATTTATTCTATCCCCCATTTTCGTTACCTATAACGTATACACATGCGACAGCAAAAAACTGATTTCATACGTGAAGGACACCAGGCCGCACTTCTGCCAAACCTGTCTTTCAGTTTTCTGGCTCTAGAGAACATGTTTCTAGCCGTACTCTTACAGATTTGGACGAATTGTCTGACATGCCCTTGTGGCATTTGTATTTTTCATCCTTCTGTACATGCATTACAATAAAAAAAGATACCGTGTCTAGTGATCGTTTATCCTAGCAAGAAAACACCTGCTAAGGTTTGTTCGAATGATCATTGTTTTCTTTTTTTTAGTCTTAAGAGCTTATTCAAAATAATAACAAAATGGTGGGCCTTGCTCGCCGTGTGCAGCTGCTGGTTGGCTATGGCTGTTTCGCAGCAGTGGTGGTAAAAATTCCCGATCCACTGCGGTGCCGGGACCAAATCGGCCAGTTGAGAGACCCGCTGTCTGCGATGTTTGCGGAAGCCGTGGAGCAGTGGTTGATTTAACGGTGAGTCCCGATGGTTGTTGTCGGGGTACGCTTGAGTAACCTGTAGCCGCAGCAGCTACAGCCAAGGAATTGTACGAGGGCTCCGGCGAACTCCGGCACAGATCAAGAAGGTCCGGACTGGCTAAGCCCTGTTGAGGAAGAAAGCGTAGGGGTTGAGGATGTAGAGCGCCTGGTCTCCTCTGTCCTGCTCCAACCCCGATTCCAAACCCAATACTGCTACCACCGCCGTCCGATAGTTGGCAAATATAGACGCCGTTGTTGGTTATCTCCGCTTGATTAGCGGCGGCAGCTGCGGCAGCCGAGGCCGTTTGCAGATTCTGGTCGGTGGACGGGAGCCGGGTCTGAGCGAAAAGACACTCGACCTTTTCAGTTTCCGCAGTCTGTAGCCACTCGGAGCCGCCCAACTGTTTGCTAGGCGAAGAACTCTTTGGGCTCAGTCGACTTCGGCAGGATAGCGAGAAGGCGCCTACCTTGCTACGATTTCGGAGGTAACACGTGGTGGTAGAAAGCAGTGCAACTGCCAGCAGGATGCCGACGGTGGCCCGAAGTATACTTACACGAACCGCGTATGGCCAGTATGAACACTCCAACGATTCCTCCGATTCTACCGCGTCTAGATAGTTACCTGTGTAAGGAAATATTGAGAATATACATGATATTTTGCTTCAGTGTTCCAACATGTGTGCCTTACTGGACCCTAAACAGGACCGCTGACAATCCGATGTGATGATATGGGCAGAAGGACAGAAATGAAATAACTTAGTTTTGACATTTGATCGCTGCTGGTTAGCTTCTAGGCGACGGAGGTATTGGTCAGTTACTTGAAAGTGTTCTGGCATTCAGAAGGCTGTGCTGCCAAAGCACCACGTAAATAGTATGTAAAAACTAAGTTTATTCTTTTAGCCAGCCGCCTTTTAGTCTCAGAACTTGACACTGTTCCATTTTAGATTTAGCCATTCTTTTTTCTAACAGCATACTATCTAATCTGTAATAGATAGGAACGCACCTGCAAGATGTGGCGGAGCATTACATTTAATCTTTGTCGTTTCGTTAGCGAAAAGTGATCCGGGTAGTATTTCGACCGAAGGGGCATTTTTTATAGTGAGGCTAGGACCTGTTCCAGCCAGTCCCTGAGGTTGAATCAGAGACAGGTGCTGCTGCCGTCTGCGTTTGGTCAAGAGCCATCGAAGAGAACAGTTGCAGACAAACGGATTGTCCCTAATGTCAAGCTCAGTCAGATCTTCCCACGCCACTGGAAATAGATCGACCGGCAGTGAGGTTAGGCCATTGGCGCGCAGGTTGACTCTGCGCAACCGAGATAGTGGACGAAATGTTGCCGGGTTCAGCTGAGTGAGGACAACATTGTACGATAGGCTGAGCTGTTCCAGCTGTTGGTTGTCAATGAGAGCGTTTGGCTCAAGCTCTCGCATTTCCGTTGCCCCACTGAGACTGAGCGTACGCAGGTGGCGCAAGTGCTGAAAAGCGCGGTCCCGAAGGCGGCTGATAGGATTCTGGCCAACGTCAATCTCTTCGAGTAGAGGGATGTCCGAGAAGCTGGCCGAAGGAGTGTCTCCAAGCTGGTTATCTTGCAGATGAAGGACCCGCAAGCCACCTAAAGCCCGAAAGGCACCCGCTTGTATGGCCTGTAATTTGCAACCATCGAGACGCAACTCTTCCAACGCTCGTAAAGGCAGAAAGGCTTCTGGGCCTAGCTCACTTATATCGTTTAGTCCTAGATCCAATAGAGCCAAGTCAGCTATATGTCGAAACGTATCGGTTGGAATTGAACTCAATTTATTGTTCCGTATGCTGAGAATACGCAATTTTTTGGCGCCTCGAAACACGTTTGTATCAGAAAAATTCTTGATGAGATTTGAAGATAGATCGAGCCTTTGTAGCTGGGACAATCCGACAAACATGCCATGCGGAATACATTCAATATAATTAGAAGAAAGGTCAAGTTGATTTAGCTGAATGAGACCTTCAAGAGTCGAATTACTTAGCTCACTTATCGTGTTTTCACTAAGGTCGAGCAGTTCGAGAGCGCGTAACGACGCGAATACGCGTCGTCCTAGATCGACCAGTTGATTGTCGGACAAATCCAGATTCCGTAGCTCCCCATAGTGTAAGAACGACGATCCGCTAAGTTGGCGTAAGCGATTGCCGCGTAATGAGAGACTGCGTAATTTTGGATGTAGTGTGTACGGCACCATCTCCAGTGTTGCATTTGAACACTCCACTATAACTTGTTCATCGTTTCGGCACGAGCAACCTTGCGGGCACATGCGCGCTCCATAAACGGGGCTTGTTGCCACCAACGAAATTAATAGGAGGGCAATAGTTACGGCCAGATCCGAACAGCAAACCCAGGTACGAGTCCGCATTGTGAAGTGCGCCGTAGCAGTCGAAGCCGCACTCATCTGCAAGTACAAGATAACGCTGATTAAAATTGTTTAGCTAAAGCATGATAACTTAAGCTTATAGACTTCAATAATACTAACAAAGAAATTCAATGAATTAAGTTAAGTATATAAAAGCATATGACATATGATACAGACGAGCAGCATAGATCGATAAAATATGGTGATTTAAGGTAATGGGGAGAACTTCTATCGTAGCTAAGAGTATATCTTAAATATTTGCCCACTCGACATTTAAGCCGAACGAACATTCCCAACGTTCTTGCTAAATGTAAAAGGACGACGAGTGCGCAAACATCGGACCGAATTTGCGACTAACAGGGTGCTGGCTTATTCCCTTGCAATTTTGACTGTGTATCAGAATGATTTATAGGAAGGTAACGCCGGCGATATAGGCACCTGTGTACACAGTCCTGTAACCAACCATTATTGATTAGTGGCAATGCATACGGAATCATGTCCAACGCACACAACGAGACTGCCTCATTCCAGCAACGACTGCTTCTTAATAGCACACAGAAACAATACAGATATTTCATATACAGCCTCCTAATGAAATTGATTACGTCAGCAAAGCACGCTGTTAATGAGCTACGGACCCCTTCCACGCCCCATTTGGTCAGATATAACCATATATCCCGATCTCTACTTTAGTCCGCAACCCACCTGTTATTATTGAACTTTTAAATAAACCATTATAGAAACTTCTAGGCTAATCAATTTAGCTTTACTGACACAGTAAAAAAAAATGCGAATCGTTACGCCTACTGCGTTTCTGATAAACCAAATTACAGCCTCATACCGGCCTGTAATTAGTACCTGTTTGTGAAAGAGGAATGAGGAAGGATCTTCAATGTCTGGTCTTCTAGATAACGGACTGCAGATAGTATCACGCCTCCTTGGTAAGGCACCTCTCAAATGCAATCAAGTGTTAAACGTGCTCGGGAATACTTTTACCGTATATATTGTACTTTTCACTGCCTAAAACTGTTTGGGTGTGATAGGTCACACGTTCCAGATTTGTCAAATAGTGTACTTTCTAGTAGTTCTCTAATCAACAAGGCTTATTCATGAGCTGTTTATTAGGAACGACATATTGCTTAAACAGAGTCTAACCTCCAAAACTAGCATAAGCTTACTGTAAGCGTGGCACGAAATATTCTAGTATTAAAAAACAAGTTTTGTGTCTTTTTTACGTCTAAATATATATATGTCTAAAAATAACTTTCTATATGTTTATTCTACCTAGGATTAGGAAAGTGTTGGCTAGCTTGCAAGTGATATTTCGCTAATGGTGGATGAGACGATAATTGCTAAGCTGTGCGAAATTTATATATCGTTTTATTACTATTATTATTCTACGCTTGTTCGAAACATCTCAGGACAGCTACCTTTTCTCTAAGGACATCATTGCCTGTGGTGCGATGGAAACCATTTTAAGATCGCACGGGTAGGGAGTGGAAGAAATTTTTGATGGTATAAAAAAGTAGCACGAGAGATAATCTGCCAGACCTAAGTCTAGATATGCTAGTTTTTCAATGTAAAATCAAAATAGCTTAACATGTTAAATGGCAATGAGGTGCTCACATGATTCTAGTAAATATCAACGTTTTCAAAGTGTGATTTTCGATATTAGACCACATCTAGCCATGGGTTCAGAAGGGGGAGGCTAGCTATTTGACCTTGAGCACAAATCCTTTTTCTCACATTCGTCACGGAGCCTATGCTCTGAGAAATCTGGAACATCGAAATAATAGAGACGGTTGACTGGCGTACTTTCGTCAATGGCCGAAAAGCGCTGGAGGGTACAATTTTCCGGGAGCGAAAACAAGAGGGCTGCCTGTTTTTAATAGATCGACACGTTGAATGCCCATTTCGTGTATCGCTCGTGCGTTTCGCTGTAGCTGCTGTTGCTGATTATATAATATTGGTTATCGAAATCATCAGCAGAGCTATTGACGTCGCTAGCTGTCGATCATCGCCGTACCACATCGCGCGTTTGGCAAACATATTGTACATCGCAGCGGCAATCGTCGGAAGCCGTTCAAGTCGGCAACAGCAGTGGTGCGGTGGGTAGCATCTGCTAAAAACGCCATGGAACAATTGTGCGATATCGACCGAATGCGAGGTAAAAATGAATACGTAGAAGGTTCCCCCGTACGAGATTACTCATGTATGTAGTACGTCGTAGGAGAACGAATCTGCCCTGACGAAGGCTGTAAAAGTGTGCGTGCTTGAATGTTTTGAGTACGCTACCGGATCTCATAGAGGTCATAAGGTTATCTTATTATTAACATCACACTAGAGAAGATAGCAGCTTTGAGGTTTTGATGGGTCAGCACATACGTTTGGGTTATGTTAAAGCTTCGTTATGGAAAATTCGATGGCACTATTATTACTGTCGTTGCAAATTTTCCATAAGTAAGCCATAAGCCGTATCGTTTTCGAGTACTGATATTAAGCTGATGTCCAGACGTTTACGCCGAATACCAAGAAAATTCCTATGCATCCAATCTGTGACGTCTGCATACATTGTCTTCATTCCTTTATCGACCAACAGCTATTTCTTCTACCACACAGCACTGCGATTGAAAACATTCTATAGTAATTCCTTTAGTTCTATTTTAGATTCTAGGTTCTAGTTGAGATTTCATTCGATTCAGTATCGTTGTTGTTAAACTGAAGAAGACTAATTATTATCGGCAAGCTTCGCTCTGGAGTGCCACTATAAATATATAGCATGCACCTTTATCGAGAAAATAAAAGTAATATCTCCTGTATCCCACGCATACCTCCATGTGGATGCGTGCAGTTTCTACCTTTCACACATCCGTTAGTGTTTGGGTAACGTTCAAACACTGGGAGCCCTATATCGTTAAACATAAAAATAATCGTCATATTATCCTCGACAGTATGGGGTATGCATCATTGGAAAGTAGCACTATTTTCTACTGCGGGGCTTTGCTTTTTTTGTTCATCTAGCTTCGTTTTGAGCTCTACGCTCAACGGTTTTTGCAAGGACCGCCCCGCCACAACCACCGGCTTCGCTAGAGCCGGTCATGTTACCATGGCCGTTGTCGTCGCTGTTCCCCAACGTCCTACTCTATTTCACTCCGGTACATTCGTTCGTTCGTAATACCTTCGAATCTACGCCACCGTCATTCTTCCCTCTATCATTCTTATCGAACTTCTCATCTTCGCCCTCTTCTTCTAGCATTCGTCGTTATCGCGGCAACGGCGGCAGGCTTTTGTTGGTTGTTTGCGTGCAACATTCCGCTTTTCCGTCAATATAATCACAATCATCATCGGTTGCTGCTCGGTTCCACTTTGCTGTGTAACGCTACTGCCGCTGCGTCTTTTGCTATTCCCACTGAGGTCGCTGCTAGCTCATTGCACATGTAGTTCGTTCCACGTTTCATTGCGTTTTGGCTTGCCTCTCTTCCAGTCGACTATCGACGCCGGCTCTCTCTTTATTTCCAAAAGCCAACGGTAATGGACGCTGCGCGAAAATCGCAATGTCGTTGCTGGACTGCTGCTGCTTGGCCTGTATACAGTGCGTGGAATTCTTCGCTCCCTCTTACTTAACGTGAAGAAGTACCAACAGTTGAGCTTTACCGACGACATTAGCTTATGAACATCTGCCTGTTGTCGGTGGTCGTATACCTTATCCAGTCTCCGGCCTATGCACGCTTCATCCGAACTCCTTTGCCTGTACTAGAACACCCCGTGTTAGTCGGGAGTCAGGCGCAACGCGGGCGGTCGTCTGTCCTCAAAACGTCGATTTTTATATGCGAACAGCGCGCGTCTTCTGCCACACCGGCAACATTTTTAGAGGGTTTGTGAGACGGTGGAGCTGAGAGCAAAAGAAAGAGGGAGAAATGGGATTGCTGTCGCTATTGCTAGTGAATGGAAACAGAAGAAAAACGAAAGAAAAATATGAGTTAGTCAGCTAGCTTAGTCTGCCCGTCTGTCTGCTAGCGTACAAACGCAGCTCTTCTATGCTGGTCGGTTCATAAATAGGCGCATGGGTGGTCGGTACAAAAGAACGTCTCGCCTCAGCTTAACTCAACGCCGTTCAGAGCACGACAGAGAGAGCGGCTGAGTATTCAATTATTTAGCGGCTATACACACAGGAATGCCTGAAAAGTTTTTAATTAGGACGAAAGGTTCTTCTCTATTTTCTCCCCGACTAGGCTCTTTCCTTTGGCGTATTCCGACTGAACAATACGAAACGCGGCAAAGAGTTTTCCCAGTGGTCAGTGATAGCACGAACGGAAGCGGTACAGTGCATAATAACAGAAAAGTAGCAGAAACTAGAAAAGACACTTTTCGTATTTTTTTTTTTACAAAAATAACGTTTTTTCAAGGCTCCGACAAAGGTAATTACTGTTTTTCATGTAATTCATCCCAAACTTGTGCTCACTTTAGGGAACTCGCTTGGTCTACGACAAAGCAATGAAACAAGCTCTTCTAAAATCAATTACAATTTTTGTACCTAAGACGAGCAGAAATTTACGTGCAGGACCGACTAAAAGTTTGGCTAATCATTTTGGTAATTTCTATTGTCTGTAAGCTCAATTTGCGAAGAAAAAATTTATTTTTCTCTAAAAACAAATAGAGCAAGCTTCCTCGGAGAGTCTCTAAAGTCATCGAGGTCTTGATGCGTTTTGTTATCACACTTAAAGCAGATAAGTTTTTTTATATGAATGTATGGTAAAGCAACCTCGGGCATGTGTAATATATAATAATAATAATAGCTTATTAAAAGAGCTTTTATTCCGGGAATCTAAAGAAAGAAATGTTCTAGTCTTACTTTGCTAAATATAGTATTGGGCTGGATCGAATATAATTAATTATTAACCTGTTTGTCACTGAATGATGGGGGTACATGGGGTCTTGCCTATTTGACTACTGACTTTTTCTGGATACAAAACACATTGGTGGTAGTCGTAATAAAGGATAAAATCTAGAAAACAGGTTGTTCTCAAAAAATCTCGTGCAAGGTTTCTTACGACTTGTTATGTATCGATGGTCTCACGAGAGGTGAACTTGTAGGTTGTGCAATGGACGTACGCTGAAGCCTTTATACAACGAGTGAAAAGCATCTGTGACGTTCTATAGCACGTTGCTATTACGTATTGCACGTCCCAGCAACCATACAGATTCATATTGATTGATGGGTTTTTCGAAAATGGCGCGAAGCTCGATAGCAGAAATCAACCCGAAAATTGCTGTTGTTTTCGTCGAACAGATTCCCTTCTCAAAATAATAATTAGATAAACATTTGTTTGATAAATTACTAGATAAAAGGAAAAAGTTTGTCGCCCAAGCGCAGTTATCAATGATGATCACTTACCTCATAACGCGTATAGGCGGCAGCTGTGGAAATTGTTTTCGTTATCCGTTCGAATGTTATTCGCACAAGTTCTGTAAAGTCATATTGCCCTTTGTCTTAATATCCAATATAACGTTATGTTATCATACAAAACAGATGCCCTAGTACACTTTGCGATGCAAAAAGTCGGATTCTAACATTTGCATTAACTAAATTGTACGCACAAAGCTCCTCATTTTTATCGTCCTGCGTAATAGTACGCTGTAGCGAAGGAATGTACTTTCGAGGAGATTTCCAAGTTACCACAACGGCAAACGCTTTGTTTATAGGGGTCGCCAATTTCACGCAGTTTCTAGACGGTCCGTTACTTCCATTCAACGTGTTACCACTCCTCAGATTCCTTCTAGTCTGCTGCGTAAAACCAACCACCAGCTGAGGTCGTCCTGAACCATTTGCTCTTCCCTATATTCCCTCTCTCAATTACCCTTGCCCTAGGAGCATTTGCCCAGCGACACATCCCCTAACACCGATGCAGCCCATTGCCCTTTCCGTCCAATATCCTTAATCCTGCTTCACTCAGGAGTGTATAAGCTTCTTTAGCGCATGCTTTTAAGGTATAGCGGTAAGGGTACAGACGGCACAGGAGAAACGATTGTTTGGTAAAGAAGATATTAAAATTTGACATTATTTTGCAAGCATGTAACTGTTTGTTTTGTTGCAAACTTATCCTGAACAGAAACGATAAACCTACGCTGGACGTTTTTGCCTGGGCAAACATAATCTATGTGTCTGAAGTTGCCTTTAACATGCTATTTTTTTGCGAATTCTAGCAATTAGAGATTTATATTGTTTATAGGGGTATATATATTCTGTATATTAGCATATAGAAATGCGCTTTTTATGTGGAACGTACTAAGAACTGGTCGTTACGATAAAAACGGTTCCAAACGAATTGACGTTAAGACTTATATTAATGATTCTCATAAACAAAAAAATGTGTGATCATTTGTTACAGCCTTGAAAAGCGAAGATTCCGCTTGCACAGGCAGACATCTTTCCAAATAAACTATTAGAACACAAACCATATAGTGTCGGGCAAAAATCCTGCTTCAAAAATGAGTCAAACGTGAACTTCCCTAAACTACACGTAAGTGACCGTTACCCATTGACTTTAAGAACATAGCCCCTACTAAAAGCCCAGGGAGCTAGGCTTATAGAGCCGACGTAAATATGGGTGCGGTCGTGATTGGAGCAGGATGGGAAGGTGATTGCAAATCGCTGTGACAAAAGCGCAGTTGTCTTGAATCCTGTGAGTTCCCAACGAGGACACATAGGTCTTGATAAACATAAAGAGAATTCCTCATCTATATGCATATTGCGCTATCAGCTACTTCAGCTGTCTGCTACAAATCTGCATAAATAAGTCCCGAACCTCGGGAGGAAGAAATGCGAAGTAGGCAGGCCTAGACTGGCTAGCATCAGACAATATGTTCACTAGTTAGTTGTGGCTACGGCACGATCTGCACGATGAGACAATCCATTGGGCTCACCGCCCTGTTGATTCGAGTGAGGAATGGCGCGATGTTATTGTGATATAAAAAGCCTGTCGTAGTGAGAGAACTGCTGATCAATAGGATATCTAAACGCCGTATCAAATTAACATCATTATACAGCACAGCTTGTATATTTTTGGGATCAAAATAAAAGAAATGACATTCACAATAGCTTTCGTTAGTTAAAATAACCTAAGGTACGTATGCAGAATATGGAAGTTAGAGCACAAAAGTTACCAAAAAGCCTGCTGTGACAAATGCCTTTGGTCGAATGCAAGGGGAGCCCTAGGGATACGATTCTTGTATACGTCAGAAGGAAAGACTTGGCTGTCGGTCACAAAAAACAACTACGTGCAGTACACCCATAAATTGACTATATAATTATTTCGCAGTGGTAAAATGGCGCATCGTTAAGGGTGTGCTCGCGCACGTTTGCCATACCTAAAACCTGAAATCAATATCTATCTAAATATTAATGGCTGTCTACAAACGTGAAAGCAGAGTACGAGTCATGCCAGAGTACTTCTGCCTGATTCTCATACTGATGAGCCGATTTAGCAAGTTGATATTAACCCACGTAGAAATAACTGGGTGTTAAACATCAATGCAAGTAGGGCTGTTAGAAACATGTTATGAGTAAGCGCTTTCCTGCCAAAAAAAGGTCCATGACGCTTGTTGATATAAAAAAAAATCTCGTTTTATCTTAATTCCGTTTGAATCGGGCAAGAGAAACAGAAATTGGTAGGCATAACAAGGTACGCCGTTGAACATTTGTCGATAAAGCTGCTACGCATCACAATCCGCGTGTGTCTTAAGAGAATTATGTGTATTTGCGGCAACTTTGTTATTTTTGCAGTTGCAGGTCAGCCCAATTTACTTCCTACAAAGTAACGAAAAAGGTAAGCTATTTGTTAAGCTTTTTTATGCGTTTTCACAAAGCAAAGGTCTCTTTGCTTGAAGTTGAATGATAATTCATTCAACTTTTACATAATGTATACGCTAATTACAATTCGAAAAGACTTAAATTCAAACGTGTGTGAACAATACCCGATAAGAGAGACGTAAAATGTTGGAAACTATTAATTTCCCCTTTCGTTTTTTTGTAATAACTTCACATAATTGTATAAACTGCACAGATACATATATCTACCGAACTGCAAAGAGAGATCTGGACATCTCGACACGTGTGCGATATGAAAATGCTTCGGTGAACAGATATTATCGCGGTTCATATCCGAAAGAACTTTAACTTGGTAAGTGTCTAGGGGTTTCCACCGGACTAGCTTCGTGCTCTCCACGAGCCTTTGATATTAAAATCTCCTCTGCTCAATTCTTTCATCCGTCCATTCTGGCTTTACGCAGATAAAACTCTTAAAGAATTATATATATATAAGTCTGACGGTGATGATATGGTACCTAAGTAATTTCCATATCCCTCAATGCGTTTAAGCAGCTTTGGAGTTGTCCGCACGAGTTCTATCTTTCGCACATACCTTCTTACAGTCACGGGTAGCTTAAAGCCGCGGTTGAGTAGAATTTAAATATTGAGTATGCAGGGCACATTCCGGTCGACGAACACTCGCCTGTACATATGTGCATATTGTACAAAAAAAAAAACCTATGAAACTGCAGTGTACCATTTCTTATTACAAATATATATTTTGATGGCAAACAAATGGCCGTAGTTAAAAGGAACAACAATTCTTTTGAGCCATTATAAAAAAGGAACGTAGCTTTGCAATAGCAATATTTGGTATCAACCAGCCCAGCTAGCATTAGCTATAACGGTACTCCATATAACTATAGCTATAAAAAATAAAGCAGCTAATTAAAATCCAAAATCTAAGTCTATCATCATATATTTTGCAAGTTCTTCTTTATTTAATCACACTTGGCGTGTAGTGTATGTCGTCGTAATACAATTACAATACACAGTACTCCGTTGTTATACGAAGCTTATGGAAGAAGGCTCGTCTAAGATCATAAGAAGCAAGTCTCGGTAACAGCAGTACGCATGTAGATAATTTAGGTTGTGCCATTGCTCGTGTCGAATTGTCTTCGCAGCGTAAAAGAAGCTTCGTAAAATATAGTTTTACTACTAAAATAATAGCGTTCTTGTTGTTCGTCTCCTCCGAGGGCGGCATTGTGTCACCAGGTTGTTGATCCAAATGGTGCCCAGAGAAGGGGGCGGACTTAGTGATCTTTGCATGACAAAAGCTCCCGCTGAAAATGGGCGCGTACTCATGCATGACATAACAAGGCCTAAGTGTGTGAATAGCCCTTAGAAACCATGTTTGCGTACATGGCGAAAAAAGATATCGCAGTTTTTTTTTTTTATTACACCAAATCTAAATAATTTCATACATTACAGTAACGTATATTCGCGTCGCTCTAAATAATCACGATATGTTATATTAACACTAGAAAATCACCTCAGTCACATGATATTTTACTTTCCATAGTGAAATTTCTTTTCTCTCATCTTCCAACTTGGTTTTCGATGTTTACGCTAACAACCGTCTCAAAATTAAATACTACGTTCTTATAATAGGCCTAAAAAGTAGAAGTCCAGTTGAATTTAGGTAAAGCTTGACGAAAGTAGACAGTCACTAGCTTTTTACGTGTCCAATGCAACGAAACTCATTTTGTCAATAGACGTTGTTGATCCACCGGAATATGTCGACGACAGTTAGCTTTACCTCACAGACATCTACGAATGCGGTGAAAATAAAGAACAGGCCATTTGCCTTAATTTGGGGGATTTCCGTAGGTTCAGAGAGAGCACGGATATCACAGGAAGAAGCGACATTGTTTCAAATTGCTGTCTCGCTCGATTTAGATTGTTCCGTTCGACATCATCTTGGACTTACGCCAAAACTGAACATGTCTCGTCGCTGTTTCGTTATATCCTACTTTTTCGATGATAACCTCTCTCCAGAAGCACTTCATCGGAGAATAGCATTTTCGGTTACTTCTTCAATATTAATCAGCCGTTTCTATCGGTTTGGCTTATTATGTTAATGATGAGAATATTTTCTTCGAAGGTAGGGGTCTTTAAATACTTGTGTCTCAATGAGCAAACACCGCGAAATACAGGTTTTATCTTCATCTATTTCTGCCTGATGGCATTACTTTAATTTCAGTTGTATAACTGTTTACTGCTGTTAGCAAGAAATATCAAGTACATGCTATATGCATCTATCCTATGAAGTTAGGAATCTCTGTTGCTGCCATTAGTGTTGAGTTGTTTGATTAGCTTTCAATAGTGACAGCTCTTAAAAATAGAATTGTCTTTGAAGTGGTTAGGTGGGACTTTTACCCAGTACAAAAAGGCTAACAAGGACTCTATCGGCAGCTAGAGGTCCATCAGGCGACTTTCCTGTAGAGGGAGTTTGCGCTGCGACGAATTGTCAACGCATGAAGCCGACCGGCATATGGTAAGTGGGAGTATTGCAAAAAAGAGCTTTGCAACTATGATTATAAGGGTTGTCGTTGTGGTGCCTATTGACTATTTACTGTTGGCAGCATAACAACGTTTTCTGTCAGACTTGCTGATCATGAAGCTTGTTGATCATGACATTTTGCGAAAGGCCAGTTTACTGCCGTCGTTCCTATGCTACAGGGACTGTAGATCTTATTGATTGAAACATGCACCCTATTAAAGAAAGATTATATATATATATATATATACGATGATCACCAGTTCGAGCTTGGAAAACGCGATGGCAACAAAATGTCCTGCCCCCCACCTGGAAACCGTCTATGCAAGTCATCAAAACACGTCCTAGAAGGCGCCTCGATAGAACGGCTAAAACGATCGGAACTACAAGCCAGCAGTGTCATAAAAAATGCTGTATTTCAGTTCGCAAGCTTCTTATCTATTTGCTGATCTCAGACCAGGTGAGATTATGCTTTATAAGAATGCTCTCAAGGCAGATTACTAAAAAGATAAAAAAAAATGACAACAAATGCTGCCATATCTAGGATGCACAAGTCTTCCTCAGGGGTCAAAAAGGGTTGCTTTAAATAAATCCCTAGGACCAAAACTAATATCAATAGTACAATAGAAACGTATTAAGTTCCGCGAAATATAATGTACCTGTCCCTCTAAATAAACAAATGGCGTAAAATGTATTGCAAGTAAAAAAGTACCCCCTTCATGAAGTTGTCTATGTATGCATAACTTAACCAGTGTAACACAGCTGGCGTCAATATATAGCTTTACCCATCACTGCCGCAATCCGCGGAGCGTTGAAATCTGATTAGGAAAATTGCTCTAGCGCGTGTTTTATATTTAATTGTAGCTCAGGACCCGCAAGTGCCTTAACACTATAGTAATCATTTGAAAAATAAAGTTCATAAAGCTACATAAGGTCGCCAGGAACCTTGGAAGCGCCTAAGTGTTTCCCAGACAGAGTCTTCCGTGAGGAAAGGTTAATTAGGCGACTTTTTTAGGAATCCGAACCTTAGTCAGGCCATTACAACATAAATACAAGTTAGATAAGCCGTTTTTGTTTGTGGCTTGCGTTTGTGGATGAAACGCTAGAATTTTTCCGCGAAGCATATTTACACGCTACATATTGGATCCTGCACTAGGACTCGACCACAAACAGGCAGGTATATCTCAGCAGAACGGTTTTCGCATAGGTCGAGCAATGTAGCAATGTGCGTACGCAATCCATGAAATCAATGATGAGGCAGCCTCTAAAATAGGCTACAGCTGCTTTGGTGAAGCCTGCTGCCTGTATTCGATGTTCATCGTGTCATTCGAGCATTTGGTTCCGTCAACTATTACCACTTTGCGTTCGATCAGAGTGTTTTTCTCCCATCAATTTTATGAATTGTACAATTTGAACGGATGGTTCTTCATATGCCACAGCAGGCCTTGAATTGTCATCAACACGTTATAACTAGCAACACCTGCTTGATACACTGAAAAAAGCGTAATATTGCAGGAGGAAACACTCTACCGAAGTTTGTAGAGGTCACAGTCTGGATGAGCTTTTCATTTTGAGAATCAGTATCGTTAGCGCTTAAATTCTATATAATAACCTTGCCATATGCGTTAAAATAACCATAAATAATAATTAAAATATAATTAAAACATAATTAAAATAATAATAATAATAATAAATACCATATGCGTTGCATAAGTACCATAGAAAAATTTTACAACCAAATTTACCTAAATAAAAAGCGAACGACCAACCCAACGCTTCTATTTCACTTCCAATCGACGACATCCTACACGTGGGTTTTTGTGTCACTCATTTTCTAACTAAGCAGAGACCATAGTTTTTGTCCGTACGAAGGTGCCCCACAACTACATTTGATACTTCTGTGTAACTCTAATCTGAAGATTTGATTAATCTTATCCCGTTGTTGTAAATCAGCTAGAGCTGTATGTAATTCATAGAAAAAAAACAATCCGTTATTCATCTGCTACAAGGAAGCAGATAGCTATCGCAAGTTGATGCCTGTAGTCAGGCCCTCTGATGTCATACAACCGCTTCCCGCCTCAGGTACGTCAGATATAAGGTGCTGAATAACTAGCGATGTGGTAAGGACAAAATGTTGATGACTGCTGCCACCATTTCTCCTAGTCTCGTGTCCATAGCCAAATGCACCTTGGTAGTTTGCTAGCTGGGCTGGTTTATGGAGGCTGGTTTGTGCAGACGAGCCCCAGTGTCAACGATTCATTGGATGCCTAGAAGAAAATACCGTTCGCTGCGAAATCGCTTCCACACAGCCCAGCTGTCTCCAATGGGAGTCATTCCGAGCGTTACAACGAATCTTTCCCGAGACCCGTTGGGCCGCATAAGGCCGGAATTGTTGACCTTGTTATTCGATGGCCTTCGCAAATGTGCTTGCACTACCGAAGGATGTAATTTCTTTAACGCCCGTAAAAGCTGGAAGTGGCTTGCAGGAGCCTTCACCGAAAATTATGTCGACTGCCAAAAATGATAATAACCATGCTATTAAGCATGCTCCTGCTAATGGGAGTACACAATATGCATATACTGCTTAGGACATATTTGCCGAATACCCACTCGCACAGTCACTGGAATGTAAATATCTATTCCAACCATAATTGTAAATTATTACCATTTATGTTAGTAAAAGTAGCACGAATAGCCCGATCTGCAAGCTTGAAAATATTCCAGTGTGGACTTGTTTACACTCATAAATATTGGACCTTTTCAACGAAATCTCATTTTACTAAGAAGACGGATTTTTTGTTGTTGTTGACGCATCTCGCACTCGAACGCTGGCCAGCAGTCGGCAGGCCAGCATGGTCGATTGGTGGCACCTGAATTTTTGCTCAGCGTTGAGGTCAAGGATAACGTCTAGAGCGTTTACATTTACAACGTTTATACACAGCGCCAACTGAATATATATAATGATTAGCTGATAGATGCCAGCAAGAAAGCACAAACATAATTTTTTTTACATCTTCGACAGCTCATCGAATTAAGAGCTGGACATCTGGAAATTGCTTTAAGTGACGTCGTATTAACGTCAGCATGACTGCAGAATTCTCTACTCTAGTAGTGTAAACGTCGCCCTTATTTGACGACCACATCTGTAAGGCCAAAAGTACGAAAGAAACCACCATCCGTTACTCATTTGCCTCTTGGAGGTCGAGCGGAAGTTGAACGGACGCATCGTTAGGAGTGGCAAATCAGAGCATTCGGTCGGAGTGAAGTCGGTAGAACGTCAAAGCTTCAATTCGCATAAAACGATGGTAAGAGAAAAGAGGGGTCTAATTCGGTAGAGCTCTTGCAAGCTGACGCTGCCGCCATTGCTGCAACCGTTGCTACTGTTTGTGCTGCTAGCTGAGTTCATTAGCGCACCAAGAAAACGAACCGATTCAGCTTGATTACATTTAATGGGGCCAACCCGCAGATGAGAGCGAAGAAGCGGCTAGAATAAAAAATAGGTGTCTGCCACACGAAGAAGCACTTGCAGTATGGTATGGTCTCGCGCTCCTCTATTTCAGCAGCAAAAAGGGGCATCCAGATACGGCGGCCGCGGTGTTACCAGTAGCTGCAGAGGCTGACAGGGAACAAATACGAGTGTTGCTCTTCGACGCTGGGTGCAAAAAATACGGTAATATTTTTTGATCTGATTTTTCTATCTAACTTTACCGATTATTTATTTTATGTGCACCTGTTCCCGGAGTCCCCTAGTTCTAAATATAGCGTCAAGAAGCGGCCTTCATCAGGAGCTGACCGGAATAAGCTTTGCTAGACTTATCTAGCGTTTCCATATCAGACCTATGAAACAACCGACAGCCATAAAAGCAGCTATTAGTTGTAATAATAATAATGCCTTATTTTTCCTTAATTATTTATTTGTTAATATCTGATAATCGTCTCCTCCTTGCTTTTTATGCACATACTGCTGCATTAGCGCATAGGACTACGGCGTGATCTGTGGAGCTAATGCGCGTCTCTGAATGCGTTATTATGGTAAGCATAACTAACAAGCACGCTACCCGCACTGATTTAAATTTCAGCGTTGATAAATTATCACTATGGCATATTTTTGCCACGCTGTTTCATAAGTTCATTGAAGTAAAATCCAAATAGGTTTAGCAAGAACCTTAAGGGTGCCCAACAGCTTAAATACCAAATATTAACGATTCTTTTTTGGAAAGGAGCTACCAGGGGGCCAAATGTTAAAGAATTCTTTATGTAACACTCATATATTCAGTGAACGACATCGTAAAATGTGGATTTTAAGTGCTTTATTAAAGGCGTATATGTTTATTAATAATTGATCGAGGTTCAAGCTTTACATTTTTGAAAATATACGATTTAGTGTAGGATGAACGTTCACGTAATTTATAGGAATCTAGTTTTTTTTTACCATTAGGCGACTGACGAGATTCCATCGAGGGTGTTTAATTCTACGTCGGTTTCACGGAGGTCTAAGGGTGTGGCATTTTTCATTGATACGTTCAATATGCTTTTCAAACAGCCAAGCGGTCGGTTATAATATAATAATTCAATGTTGTTTCAAAACCGAAATGTTTTCACTTGATACAGAAAATAAACTATCTACTGTTTGCAGTTATAGGTAAATTTGTCACGGAAAGATATTAAAAAGGCTCAGCCTTCTTCTAGCAGTTATGAATCTAGTTGGCTCCATAATACATTGCGCATACGAAGGAAAATACGAAACAACGGCTTTGTTTGTTTGTTTGAAGTGTTTCTTATAAAACCAGGAGGCAAGAGTTCTTTTTCGCTATGGGTTGGGGAAAAATATTTGTCGATAGTCATATCGTTGATGACGGTTAATTGGGCTAATATGACCCCACCCACTACTGCTATTCGTCAGTACTCTGACATTTCCCTCAGTAGCAACCGGTTAATGTTGAATGGGAAACTACTTTTAGATATCGCAATTGAGATTATATTTTTACTAATTTTTTTACTTTTATGTGCTCAGTGTACTTCTGCTATACGTATATACATACCCCAACATATATATATATATATACCCAAGCAAGGGAACATGTTTTCATAGAGCGAAGAGTACAAAGATGAAAATGCATATCTGAGCTCCGGTTTCAGGGTGCCTGAACAAGTCAGGTGACGCCTTTCAAAGCAGATCCTTTTTCACAATGGACGCACGTCACTCGTCGGAGAAGTTAAATCTTTTATCGATTGGCTATTCCCTACCTATTCATATGTGTCAAAAAGGACAGATGATGGCTTCAAACTGCAAGTAAACCCGTATGCGTTGTCTTCGAAGATTATTGGAACCATGCTGTTGATGGATTGAGTGTCAAAATTCAAAGGAAGACCTGTTTATGTATGAAACTTCAAAACCGATAACATGTAAACTAACCTGGAATCACACAACTTAGCATTTTAGTTAAGAAGTATAGGTTCTAAAAATTGTTATTTCTAGTTCTCGGGTTCCCATTTTGGTTAGAAGTTTGTTCCTTATACTTTTTGCAAATCTAACCTGTTTAATCGGCAGCATGCTATACATATAGCCGAGATAGTACGTGTAGTTCGTTCTTGAAATAGTGGGGAGTACGCTATGACTTTATTGGTTCTTAATAAATAATAATCTAAATGACTTTTATCCGTTTAGACTCCTACCTGCCGCTAGCCCCACGACCCTCTGCCAAAAGTTTGTGACCTCTTTTCATTTGATGGCAGTCTACTCAGATGAACTACCCTCGTTCTTTATGCAATCAGTGATATTCAATAAGATTAAATTCTTTACAGAGGTCAATTTCCGCTAGTCACCGTAGGTACATGTAAATAGCAATCGCTAAATATAGGCACTGCGTATAACCTACAATACGACCTGTAACGAGCGTGAGACCGTGGCAAACGAAAACTCTGCGGTCCTCGGCCCGCAGGCGATGGCATTGTAGAATTATACAAATACCACATAGCTGTTTAGTAGTTTACATATAAACTGCCGGATCGGATACGGTGCTGGCGGTAGGACTTATTCATGAGAACGCCTTATAGGACCACTGCCTACTTTGCTGTCCTAGGTAGGTTGATATTAGTCTAGCAGGCATCAGCTGGTGCCCCAATAAGTATTAATGTACTCAGCAAAGTTCGTCGTAGCTATATGCTGAGTTTACCCAACCAGCCGTATTACTGATGCACTTAGACGAGGCAATCAAGCGGATTGCGCTCCTGTCAATATGAGCGACACCGTGAGCCTATAAACTTACGGTACCCTAGCGCCGGTTTCCAACAACAATACATGACATTTTAGCTTCATGTCATGTACGCCATACTCGCGCAAAGCTAGATGCACAGTTTAGAAAGCGGAGATTCGCCATTAGGTTTATCTATAGCAATGCCGGGCAGTGGTTCTGGACGTCGTACATGAAGTACTCAGTGTACAATTAGGGAAAAGTAAACAATACCGTTGAACTCAAGGTAAAAATCAAAAGGTAAACAACTACTCATATATAAATATCTGCTCAAATAACGACTGTTCGAATTGGAGCAGTCACTATAAATCGAAGCATATTAATGACTATTGTAAGTCGTGATGTTCATTCAAAATTCCGCAGCATCTCCTATCTTTACTAGGCCTCATTTCACGGGCCTTCAGTTTGTTCAGTTCTACCCATATTCTGACGCGTGTCGTTTTCTGGTGTGAGACTATTTTTAGAATCTAGTGGTGCCTAAAAGAAATCAGCTTATATATATTTTAATAAAATTTCTATATATAAATGTTCAATGTTGCAGCAAATCAATCAGACGGCAAGCGTACTTGCGAGCAAAAACAAACCCACCTAAGCACGGATGTCACCGAGCGTTACTCATTTAGCTTCGTTATTCTTGCTTTTGTCATAGAGACTGACTAGATGATAGAAGGTGAATTATATCTTATGAAACGAACAATGTTTAGGTGAACTTTGTCAATAAGTCAGTCACAGAGAAAAAAAAACTCAGCACCATTCAGAGAGTCCTGTAGTTTCAGAAACTAAGGATTGCCGATTCCATCTGTCTGAATAGACGATATATGGATCCGAGTTATGCCACCCATGTGAAAGGAGTCTACTATTTTTTTTTGTGCTCGAGTTCACCGAGCGCGCACATGGCTGTGTATTAGACTAGTCGACCCATTATAGAAAATACACCGAACATATAGCGACACCTAAGGTCAACGCTGAAAAGAAAAAGAAACCAACTAGTCACCAGTAATCTATGGAAATCACCAGTAATTACCAGTCGAGTCTAAACAGTGGCCAACTACCTATTCGGCTGGCCTTAGCCGAGCAGCAATTAGGCTTTTACGTCAATGATACGTCAAGTATGTCCGGGACTGGACTGAGAGGCTGTTGGAGTCAAGAAATCCGTGCTGGAACAGACAATATACTACCGTACAGGATAATTTGAATCACATACATCCACATGTGTACCCGCCAACACGTAAGCACATTAACAGCGATTGTGTGCTGCCAAGGCGCACAGAACTATAACTAAGGTTCGGCGCGCTAGGTTCATTACTGTGTACGCGGTCTCTACTGCTAGCAACATCTCTTTATGGTCTTCTTTTATAGACCTGCCTGTATTTACTTAGCCACTCGCACTTCTGTCCTAAATAATACTTTTTATGTAGACTAGTCTACTAAAACCGTTAATCATTCCCGAAAATCGTGATTAATCGTCAGTGCAACTACTAACGCCATGAATATTACGTAATGAACATATTCGAAAGAGGATCATCAGCATCCATTTTTCGGATGCAAGTTCAAACTAAGTATAAGTTAATTTTAATCTACCGCAACGCTTAGTTCAGTTATAAGCCCACTTTTGCTCTTCAGTGTACTACTATATGCGAGCCTTACTCTGTTGCGACCCACTCTTAGAATGAATGTGCGAGCATATCAGCAGTTGCGAATGCTTTCTAACCCCTATGAAAAATACATTGTCAAAAGAAGGATGTATTAAAGCGTTTGCAATGCAGCACTTCGTTAATCTTGTGGCAAACGTTGGCTGGCTGCCCCCCGTTCCAGGAAGGTAGATCAGTTGCGGAGCTCAACGCAACATACGGTTAGTTCTTCATTCGGTCACGCAACATCATTAGGTGTCAGCCTCATTAAGCGCAAACGGTCTCCTAAACAAACACATCTTATCATTGTACAGGTAATAACATATAGGAACGTGCCAGGTTAAACGAGCGATTTCTCGCTGGCTTGTTCGTTGAATCTGAAACTTAATACTATTTTCCGCCCATAAAAGTCGTCCAATGTAGATAAGCATACTCCCATTTTGTCGTGTGGTGATGAATTAACCCAGCAGCGCATGCAACATATCGTTCGCCGTACGTGGGCCAGGGTCGGGTTGCGTTTGCTGCTGATCTTTGTTCGTGTCCTGTCCCTGATATTGAGATCAAGAGAAACTCGAGATACTACTATACGGCCAGTCATTTCTACCGCTGTCTTGGACGTCTTCGAGATGCCACTAGGGGCGCGTCCCATCACAACCGGGATCCATAGGTTGGCTATCGATGAGGCAACTTGAGCTCTGTACACGTGTGCAATTAATCATTTTTGCCTTTTGTTTTGCAATACAGATATTGATGACTACATTGTTCACCCATATGTCCAATGTAGATAAACTTTCAACTATGGACTGACATATTTGGAACTTTCAAACCCATTAGCGATCACAGAAACGTCATCATAAAAACAAGAGGTAATTGTGTATGGTAGTAACTACTGAAACGTACTAAAATGATCTCATTACCTGAGAGAGTCAGTCTGAGCTAAGATTTTTTTGGTAGTACGGTATTATCGGCCCATTGTGATTTGATGCAACCGAACCCAGCAACGGCTTTGAATAAACGAATATTCTGCTATTTATTCCATTTGGTTTCAAAGCAAGCCACCAACTGTACGATATGTTCCTTGAGATAACGGACCTGTCCTAAGGGCTTTCGTCGGCGAACTTCCAGAGAGAATATTGACTCATTTACTTAGTCCGAGTTGGTACCACCGCCTGGTACATGAACGACACAGAGTAACTTTTGCCCACTCACGAAAAGATCATGCCGTAATCGAAGTTTAGAAAACTTCTTTAGGAACTATAATGTATAGCAAGCGACGTACACCAAGATCGTAGCAGAATTCTCTCTAGGGTGACCTATGAAACGAGACTGCGTGTTTTCAAAATGACTGTAAACGATTTAGGAAAAAAATAACGATTCGTTTGTTGAAACGTTAAATTAATGCTTACCGAGACTGGATGGTGGCGGCGTGGTTTTTCATTGCCTTCGCGGACCGTATTCACAGCACAGGCAGTCCTTTTTAGAAGTTTGTTGGCACCCATTGTTAATTGTATGGTTCGACCTACATGGCGTTTACAAAAGTCCCGTTGAACTCTTCGATTTTCAAAGATACACTCGTTTTGTGTTGAACTTTATTTGAGTATCATGTCGCATGACAACATAAAAATTCCATTTTACTTGAAGCGGCTTATTGTCTAATCCAGGTTTCACTACATTCGAGGAACACTACACGCCTATAAATTGTCATAATAACAGAATACAAGTGAAAGAAAACGGATAGTAGCCCTACAGCGTGCTGCCTCGTCTGACGGTGGTGAAAGATGTTGTTGCAGCTGACGCCATAATTCACTAGTCCTCAACGAACACAGGAAAACAGAGGTATATCCTAAGGACTAGAGGTAACACCCGCCGTAAGAATGACCACACGTCGTTTGCCGCAATAATGTTCGCTCATTTTGCTCATTCACTCTCTTTTTGTGTCGGCCACTGCCTCTTCGCCCCTGCTTCTTCAACCATGTGTCTCTCCATACAGATGCCACATATCACATCGACAAACCTCTTCCACTAGCTCTGCAACTGCCGCCATTGCCCAGGCGCCGCCATGTGGTTGCCTTTGGACGATGCGTGTCGATGATGGCAGGTGTATTGTCGTTTTGCCCCTGAAGGCCTCCGCGAGCTTACGCGTATTCGAGGAATTGCTGTATTTGTGTGCGCGCCTGGATGTTGGATGTGTATTACTATTTGGGGTGCTACTGTACCGTCGACGTCGCTGCTCCTGCTGTTGTCCCTCTTGACAGCGCCGTTCCTTAGACGTTGTTTATTTCCAGACGACGCCACGGTCGTTGCTGGCCGTTTGCAACACAACGTCGCGCGATGAGCCCTCTCCCAGAGCCGAAAAGATTCCCGCGTCACACCCAGCATTCTCGCCCGCCTTACTCTCTGCTATCGGAACACATGACAATCTCCTCTTTGTTGGCATCGGTTCTGTCTGTCGTCGTTTTCGGCGACTCCACCGGAGCGAATGACATATCGCTCTAACGCTCTTGGTAGACATAAGCTGAACTTTTATACACCCCACATTGAAGAAAGAAAAGAGCGACATCCACATACAGACACCTACGTATGGACACATCTGAACACGCACGGATAGACACCAGCAAGCTACAAATGAGCGCCGCCGGCCACCAAGCATTCGTGCAAAGCACCACTACATCAGGAGCTGGCCCTTCACAGCGAAGGCGACAACAACCAACTATACCTCCCGCCATCATTATCCGCACAGAAACTCTTGGCAGGGAGTCGGACGACCACATAACCTGTGACACATAACCGTCGCAGGATAATACATGAGTACCTATGGGCTCTTAGGCCAATATTATGCAGGAATAGCAATAGGAAAGAGGATAAGTGGCCAGACGGAGGTCTGCCCGTGGATTTCGGCTGTTCGTTACAAAGGAGAGGAGCCACTTGCCGAGAGCCGTCCGATTGCCCTCCGATGCCAACGTTCATTCCATATGAGTTCCCAAAACACAACGAGGAAGGGGTCAAGGGATTGTGGACGGAGTCAATCACGCAGACATGCACGTAAACAAACGAAAGGAAAGGAAGTTCGAAAAGAAAGCCCACCCACTTAAGAAGTCCAACTATGGGTGTGAACAGCGGAAGTGGTGCTGTAAACGTTCACAAATTCGGGCATGCTACGATCAAACTGACAAAGTTCTGGCCAGCTACACGTAAAATGGAGGCGAAGGTTGGAATTCTAGTGTACTCATGCACCAAAGGTTGATGTAACCTGGATAAAGTTATTTTTATTGTATGTATTTTTATGTAATTCGGTACCAGTATCTAAGGAGACGGTGGTCTTATTGCGATACAACGAGCTAATTTGGTTGACAGGTTCCAAGTTATCACCAGCTCATGCAATGTTCTATTATTTGAGTAACCAAAATGTGCGATTTTATTAAAACTCTTTCCTAGTGCCTGAACTGAGTACATCTGGAGATGCTTGAAGGCACCGAGCAAAGTGCATTTGACCTTTTTAATGTGACCAGATCGTGACTCAAACGGATTCTTTGCTGGAATATCATAAAGCATTGCAGAAATAAATGCACCCTTGGACAAGAGTGGAAAGTCTGCTGAAGCATCATTTTCCACATGATTATATTATTATAAATGTAAATGAGTTGTAAATATACAGGGCCATCGGATGCGACACCATTCACGACAAGCGATTAACGTTTCAAAAACAAGGGATTAAGATGACTGATGATTAGTTGAAACAGCATTATTATAGTAACAAAACCATTATTGCATAGGGTGGCATAGCGACAAATATGGAAAGCTGAGAACGTGGGGTTCCCGCTTCTAATCCGATCAGGCGCATCCATGTTCTCTCATACTTTTTTATCTGCCAATAAAGTTCACTAATTATACTTATTATTAACAATGTAAGCGCATATAATTCGATGACAATCGTTAATTATAATGAAATTTAAAGCAGTCTTCTCAGGTATCTTTGATCCATAAATGCCGTTACATACTATGACTGCTTTTTTTTGATAAATTTCTGCCGTGCTTTACATGCTATTGATCCTGCATTCCTGATTACACTGCAACATTCTGTTTAATGTAGAATGCAAAAAATACCAAGTAGCATATACTACACTCGTTGATTAAGGAAACCTTCAGCAATATCTACTACAGTCAATACATACATATATATATACACGAAAGCTGTTTAGAAAAGTGATGAAGAAATTAGCAACGTCTCGATGATATAAAGCTAAAATTAAAAAAAATGCAATGTAATTTTCCTATTTTGGGTCAAATTCTACTTTTTCAGATGATTACTTTTCAAAGAGTTCGGTTTCCAACGGCACCAGCGTAAGCAATTTAAGCATTACTATTTCGTAAAATTAGAGGTTTGAAGGTAAAAAGATGGCAAATACATTGTTTTTTTTTTTTTTTTTTAACTAGTCATACAGACGCTTTTAAGTACCTTGAACAAATGCGGTTCCCAACATTTTAGGTGTTCGACAGCTTCACAGTATCTTCATGAATCCTCTAATACATACATCTGGTTTCCATTAAGAGTAATGAAACAACACTAGGGGACAGTAGAGACACGAATTATGACTCATTTTTGCCTCAAGTTCACGTTGACCTTGGAATGTACCTATCAGGCAAGTGGCACCTCGATTTTCAAGAAGCTGACGTACATCATCGGTAGAAAAATCGTTTGGAACTTCAAACGGTATTGATTCTGCGAATTTCAAACGCAAAAGTACCATGTTGCGTACCAAATGATCATGCGCAAAGCTTCGTGTAGCTGATCCTGTCAGTCCTGGTGCAACTGTTCTGAACAGCTGCTGATATCTGTGTCAACATATGATTACCATTTCGAACGGAACAGGTAAGTGTCAACTAGTTTTAATCATTGCTCGTGTGTGACCTAGCTAAGCAGTCTTTAGCTGACTGGTTTCTACCATAGCCCTCATAGACCTGAGATGAGCACCTGTTTGCACTTCAGCTACAAGAAACGAACGTATGTGTTAGCCGAAATACGGTGCCATGTTTAAAAAATGTCGCATTTTGGCACCATGGCGGCGGCGAATATAAAAATAAGTGCCCAATATAATTCTAATCACTCCAACTGTACCCTACAACACATAATATCGCCCTATAATTTTAGGCTTTTGTCGCAATGCTTTCAAATAATATATACCCTTTGTGTTTCTGGCAAAAGGTATAGTTAAGTTCATCTATGTCAGACCCATGGTGCTAAATGCCAGTAAAACTGGTTTCATTAAAGCTGGTGTCACTAACCGTCAATTAACAGGCTACATATGTTACGCAATTAATACACGCCGTCTTTTCTAAATCTGAATCTAAATTTTCAATGAATATCAATAATTCGTTTACCCAAACGGCTTCTTTTTCTTCCTGAGACTGATTATTCTTTTCAACTTGCCGATTCCTCGGACAATTAACACAATTTAAAATGTTTTCAATCGAATTTGGATTTATCAAATTCGTTTGTATCTCGGATCAAAGACTGGTATGTTCTTCGTTTAATCGGGAGGGAAAGATCAGCTTTCCTAAAGTAATTTATCAAAATCAATCGAAAATTTGCAAGGAGACAATCTTTGAAGTTGATAGTATTTGAGGAACGCGAATGTGCGGACTTTTTACATGAATATCTCCTCGAATCTAGTTTTTTGGATCACTAATAGGCATACAGCCTCCGGTGCAATTCTCAAGAGAAACATTAACGAAATAAATTTTTTGTCTTAAGGTCTTAATTCTTGTCTTAGGAAAATACTGAAAATGCTTCGTCTCGGCCAGACATTATGCAAAAAGTACGTATATGAAAGCTTATCTCTTCCCTGTGTATATCAATAAACCTCAAAGAAGAAGAGTCAACAATGGAAATTTAGCTTTCCTAATTATCGTATATTTCGCGCGTCGTAGTTGATTTGTTATATAGCGGTAGCCTTCACCGAGGGCAATAATCAAATTTTACATTATATGCGAAGACAAATACATTTATATTTTGATATTTTTTTAATATTATTTTGTATTTTTTTAAGAAGTTAATTTTTATAAGTTTTTCTGTGCGCAGCCAGAGAGACTACTCAACGAAGCAACGCATGACACCGTATAATTCCTGAGGCATATTCCACCACATCTTCACCAGACGTACGTAGCATCTATGAAATGAAAACTCGATGTATCCCTTAGCATGTGGTGAAATCTATATGCTGCAAACTGCAAAATCCTGTCTGTACCTCTTTAGGTTTAATTGGTCATCGCTTCTGTGCTACAAAGGTCGGGACCGAGCGCCACCATATTCCTCTTCCACATACTCAAACTCCAAGTAGTCAGGAGTAAAGGAAAGATTGAATTTGCACTTCAGATCCTCTACAAATAGCAGCGTGTCGCTAAAAATCTACAATGTTGCTCAAAAAGGAGCGATTAAGTTCCATGGTGCGCAAGTTTATTTCGATCTAGTTTTTTAGTCGTAGAAAATTACTGAAGCCACCTTGATTTCAATAGAGACTAGCGCTATTCTTAAGGGAAGCCTGTTTGTACACTTAAGGAAAAGTTTGTATACCTATATTCACCACAATCGCTCGTTCGTGCTGTGCATTTGTGAAGACTTGGTCGTGCTTAGATAAAATCATAAGTAGGTATACAAACTAGTCACGCATTTTGGGACCGTTTTGCTCACATCCGGAGTGTTAATAATAGGGAGGCGGGTTCCACGACGGCATTTCATGTCCTTTGCATTGTTTATACTGGTCATTGGTCCTGCTTCGATCGCCTATAATAAAGACCTGGCGACAATTTGCTGGGTGAAAAATCGATTTCTTCCAAGGATAATAAGATTGTCGGCATAAAACAGCGGTGTTACGTGTCTGTTTGATTTTTAACACGGGGCAGCAGATCCTCTAGCAGCGCGTAAAACCGTGGGCACAGGTTATTATTCCGTGCTACGCAAGTTGATTGGATCCTCCAGCTGAACCGTTGTCGCGTCTATACTAACCGAGTTTTGTCGCAGAATTGCCCCGGCCAGATGAAGCATGTAAGCTTTATTTTGTAAGCTTTGTTAAAATCCTGTCTTGAAGTGCTATATTAAATGCTCATTTATGCATAAATATGCAAACGCACAAATAAAACCTAATAGGATGGGTCGCCTGCTTGGGTCGACGACAAAGATAATGCACCTTTTGAGGTAGTAGACCATATGCCGTAAAAATAAAACATTCTGCGTGGAATCCGTATGGTTCAGTCGGAATAGATGAACAAGCTCGTCAAAACTCCGTCAGAAAGAGTGAAATCACCAAAAATCTTATAACACAAATTTTTTTTGCAATCGCGCTCCATTAAGAAACATCGTGCAGATTGTCTTTTCCCCTTGCGGATGGCGCTTAGAAAGACATCATTCTATTTCAAAGGCAGGCGTCGATGCCATAGGCAGGCATGAAACAGACTGGCCCAGCGGGGGAAGAAATAAGCCGAATTTGATTCGCGAACCAAATCTGTCTTTCCGTTTTGTTGGACTGAGGTTAGGCCATGAAACATAGTACCCCAAATACGAAGAGCTCCGCTCTCAGCGCTTTGCGCATCAAGGATGCTTATCAGTATCATAGACCACTGCATTACGGCATGATTTGTCTGATTGTGAGAGTGCTAGTTTTGGTAGCGTCGAATTTATAGAAATAAGTAGCAAGAGACAAAATTTTTTCACAAAATTACGAATTCGGTAAATATAATTACTTCTTTTTCCATCTACCGCATGCCTCACTTCGTTATTTGCTTTTAACTGTTTCCAGATCGTTTACTAGTGCAGATTAACAGGCCAACCAAAAAAAATCAATTAGATCCGTATCTGTACACAGAAAACAAGAAGTCGTCAGTCCACATAATTCCACTACATAGGTATATATATATATATATATATATATATATATATAGGGTGTTCACCTGGTAGCTAGAAAAGTTTAGCACATACCCATTAGGCTTAACGCTAGCTTAGGCTACTTTTAACAGTAGTGCATTGACCCTGGCTCATAATCCGCGGCGATGCTAGGCAATTGCGAAGTCGTTTATGCGGGTGACCTGGAAGCACTATTTTCGTTGGGAAAGAAACACCCTGGGAGGCAGTGGATACCTTTTTGTCGGTTTGTTGCAAAATTGCGTCAAGCTGACCCTTTCGGTTGGACCGCTCTCCTCCCGCCCCCCTACGTCCGAACTGAAAGGGATCAGATCTACTCTTCTGCAGCCAACGCGGTCTGTAGGAAGAATATACGAAATGAAGATTTGTATCACACAGCTTACGAAGTGTCGTTGTCGCTGCCGTTACTTCTCTCTCACTCTCTAACACTCCTCGTCTTCATTACTTCATCCTCGCATGCCTCCGACACCTGTCAACAACATAGATCTAACCGCACACATGCACTCTTTTGAGGCTGCTATAGGCGGGCAGCTGAGATGCAAACTCTCAGTTGTGGCCATCCATACACACGCAAGCTTTCACACGGTGCCTATTGCCATTTTTGTGCGAACTGGTCCCTGAAAGGGGGCGTGAGCGTCCCAAGCACGAAAGGGAGCGAACAAGCAAAACGCCGACAAGAAGTAAAGATACTAGGCCATCACTAGCGCACTTCGCCATCGTTCTGATCGCGGGCGGCCCCACGGTAGTCGCCTCACGTCCCGACAAGCTCTTCCACTGCCGGATAGCATGCTCGTTGCCATGCCCACCGTGGTCGATTTCACGGGGGCGGATGACAGTGCACGTCGCTGAAATGCGACTACGACAAGAATGAAGGCTAGCTATAGTAGATGGAGAGCTAGTCCTTCTTTGCACGTCCGCTGCGCCAGCCGGACCGGGATAGAAAGAAGTGACTGCTTTCGAGAGCTGCTTCAAACGACAAGAGAAGTCCTTTACATCGTATACGTAGAGAGTAAAGAACAGGGAGCGAGAAAAGCCAAACGCAAGGGCGAAGGGACGCAGGAATATCACTGGTTTATGGGTCGGCAGCCTACAGAGATCGTTAAGATATTGAACGTTACCAACTGCACCGATTACAAGCGGCTCGCATAATTCACCAATTTCGGGTTGTCCAGTGAATGGATGAATGGCAAGAGCTTAACATTGACTGGATATGAAAGAGCCAAAAGGGAGAAAAGTTCTTCGTTGAAATGCGAAGACGAATACGAGTAGCTTGTCTAAAAATTTCATAGAAACCTAAACGAACGATATAATGCACGTATCTCGATTTAGTCTGGGCACACGATGCTGAGATGCATAATTATTACAACTAATATATAGACAATTAAGCAGTCTATGAACATAAAATACGTCTTGGAATACGGTCGACGAAAACGGTCGAGTGATACGTACGTTGGCCTGTACCAAATGTGTATCCAGCTTTAATATAAAAGACTTAATATTTCATGAACTTTGAGTCCGGGATCGTTTCAGGTCGATTACAAGGCTCTTGGAAAGAAGAAAAATTCCTTTACCGTTAATGGGTCATTCGATGGTGGAACGATCTAAGTAAGCGGTATAGCGCTTCGCCAGCTTACGCTATTCTTCATTATTGCTTCAAACGCAGGATTCGTGTGTAGTTTTCGCTAAAGAGGCTATTGTAATCACAGTTTGCTCGACACGTTCACCCAACAATTTTTTCTCAGTTACTTTAAGTGCAGCCTTTATTAAACGAGAAGAGTAAACTCTCACTGTTATTACTGATATTTTGATCTCTTTTTTGCATGAGACTTTTGTAGTATGTCCGGTGAGAAGATGTCGTATATTTATGTATACGACTATATATATTCCGGCTAGATAGTTAGATCTTAGGACAAACAGAATTATCTAGAATCGTAATACTCGAATACAAATCACGAGAGTAGCGCTGAACTTGGATGCTTTAAATAAAAAAGCGTTTGTGTATATCAATCAATTACATCAATCTTCTGCGAGTATATTGATAATTCTTCAAAGTGCTAAGTTTGTTCTGCATGGGTTTATCTCCTTGCTATGTAATAAATATCGATTTAGGATATGTAATTCGTACTGTTGTGTTGAAAGTATAACACTGCCTACCTGTGGCATGGAAACGAACGTATAGAACTGATCTGAGCTTTACTTTGAAATTGAATGCCCACTTTGATCGTATTGAACTTTACTCTGTCTAACGAATGCTGAACGATGGACATAGCCAAGCTTCAGTGTGGGTTTGCGCTAGCTGAAATAATCTGTGTATGCAAGTGGCTTTCGTTAATTAACTGGCATACGCTACCAAGAAAGTGATATTTTCCTGGTACTATTTGTTAGTCTTGAGAAAGGTTTGTCTGCGGTATTGGGCTATACCAGAAGAACAAGCGACTCTGTCTACAAGATCGAGTAAGCGTTATACCTCTTTGAATATTCACACAACATGGTCGGCAAATATACTGGTGCTAACGAACAAAATATTTAAAAACTATTACAAGCGAAATTGGCGGAATTTTGAACTAGTCACAGCGTTGTATACAGATTCATAGTTTCTTTTGCTGAACTTAGGGCGTAATTGGGGCATGGCGGTGAGATCTAGCGTTACCAGGCCGTACGCCGTGTATGATTGCCGTTGACGATAGCCCCTCATGTCCAGTGTAAGTACTACTACTACTAACTTACGTCGGAAGCTTCTCGTTATTACTATTGAATTCAGCTTCTCTCAAAAATGGCGCCATTGTCCCGCCTACTTTCTTTTCGGCTCGCGGTAGAGTTTAAACCGTGTTTGTTTTATCACTACCGCAAGTGTCAGGCGAATTTTTTTTGTTTATTAGAATTTCGCAAACGGCACGTAGAATACACTACATACCGTAGTTCCTTTTGGCCTGAACTCGATTTACCTAGATCCGTTTTTTACTCAGTTCCAGTAGATAGGTTGTAATTCTGTAACGCGCTACATGTAAAGTGCCAGCTTTGGCCAACAGGGTGTTTAGCCTCTATGGTCTGTCTCCGAAGAGAACTCGTCGATTGCGGCAGTGCGTTTTTGTCCTTCGAATTTCGATATCTGGCTACTTGCTCGCTGATCTTTGATCTTCTAATCTATGTTCTTAAAACGTTTGTACCATTGGCGTCTTGAGCTTTCGCTTAAGACCTCCTTGCCTATTGCTTTCAACGAATGTCCATCGAGCTATGAAAAATAAGAACTTGGCCACTGAGCGTTGATCTTCGACTCAAGATATATTTTTTTCCTTTGAGCTCCAGGAGTAAACTCAACCGGCTTTTACCCACGAGCTTCTACAAGACTGGAGTATTTATCAATCAAGTTATATCAAGGCTATAAAGTAATTCAATTTCAAGGCTCGTGGACTTCACTTATAACAGCGTAATACATTCTCAATTTATTTCCATTATCTATCGGCTGGAAATTGTACGTATTGACTTAAGGCTTCGCTAGAAAAAGTATCTGTAGGATTCTTTATAAGAAGAAAAATATTTATATCCCGCATTTTACCGTTTCAACACGAATTGATGAATGTCAGCAAAAGTCTTTAACCATCAACAGAACTGGATGAAAGATTTTGAGTAACCGATGAACATAAAATGATGACCTATGATTCTTGGCCAGTAACTTTTGGCTCTGGAGTGTTCAGGCATGCAGCTTCGGCGCGACCTCAGCGAGCGCTGAGGCTCAATATCGACAATCAAATTACATGTTTTCTGATTCAGAATAATTTGCGATATGCTCTTTGGGTATATGTGCTCATTTGAAACGTACTAATACGCAAAGGGGCATCGTGTTAGTGTAACTCTGTACATAGAGCGCAATATATGGGAGCCAGGTGGGACTAAGCAGTGTTGGACAAATCCGCATTCCTATAGGAAAATCCAATTTCCATGTTTCCCAAAGCCATGCCTTACCATATGACTAACAAGGGCCCTATTTGAGTAGCCTAAACAATTATATCCTAGGTGGTTAATGATAGGTAAAAGCCATCGCCTCTTCACGAGCGTTGACGCTGATAGCAGTTCAGCCATCGAGATATTCAGTTATATTTTTCATATATGCGATTCCGCTAATGATCGTATAGCTGGAAAGTGCTGTAATCCCCGATCGACATCATCCCAGATGGATGCCCTACGTGCAGGCTCACGGTAACGTCGAAGCGGACGAAGCGATGATACTTGAAATTTGATAAAACTTTGGCGAAACAGAATAGTAAATCTAGCAGTGGTCGAGCGTAGACAAATCCGCTATACGTAATATTTATTGAACGACCATTTTAAGGAAAACCACACTTAGAAATCTAATTTATAACAGGGAAGCATCTGGGCGATATTTCCAAGTCGAATGATCCCTCTGTTTGTGTGCTTTTCGCCACTTTTCGAAACAATGCAACGTTCGTATGTCCTCAATGTCCAGATGTGGCCGCTAGGCATGCATCGAAGTGCACCAAATCAAATCAGCGAACATTTCCTGGCCTCGTATGACGTTATTTTTTTCCACCAACGTAACAAAAACTTTTGATATAGTTGTCTGCACGTGTTTCTTGGATCATCTCGGGAGCTATTTTGGTCGTCTTGGAGCGGCCCTTATAAGCCCGCATCGATTTTAGTGGTTGTTCGAAATATCGTTCCATCCACTCGTGACGCTCGGACGGGCAACAGCTGTTCTAAAACCTCCTTTGCTATGTGGCATAAGACGCTCATGTGGCCGTTTGACGCTGGCCGAACGAACATACTTCCTGCGTTCTCAATATGTCGCCCGCAGGGAAACCGGTGCAGTGCAGCGGGAGTTAACTGTGACTTTTTACAAAAGTGCACTTCGGCAAAGCACTCCATTGCACAGAGACGCACTCTGTAAAGCGAACGAAAAAAGGAAAGGAAAAGGCCACTGAACGACATCGCCACGTAACAAAACCTTTGACGAAAATCGACCACTTATTCTAATTTTCTCTCCAAGGTGATTTCTTATAGATTCGTATCAATAAATCGTTCAATGACATGTACATTGATTATGGATCTGTGAGTCAAACGAGTTCGTCACCTGAGCGACATTACGGTTGCGACACTTTTAGAAACATCTTAGGTTAAGGCTACCCCCAACTATACCGTGTCATGTAGATTTAATCTAAGTACTTCATCGGAACTAATTACTCATTCCTTTATCCAAGAAAAAAGCTGAAGCTGTTTCGTATCGTATGACATTGATTATTTTTTACATTAGGACAGTGTCGCTGGTTGCGTCGTGCTGTTCCAATTGGCGAAGTGATTTTACGGTAGACGGTTTCAAGTTTTAGGTCCAACGTTTTTATACCTCTGATTATACTAGGACCACTATGCGGATTACTGAATTGTGGAGCGTTTAGCTTATTTCACATTACCTGTGTTATATGTTGTTGATTTTTTTTCGATGTAGCGCACATTTGGCAACTTTAATCGCTTGTGTTTTGATGGCTACATAGTGTTGCCTCGAATTTGACTGCTAAATGGGACGTGCAGTTCTCTTTGTCATGGCAACATATTTCCAAATGTCACCGTTACCACAAGTAATATCGCCATCGTTGACATGCTCCATAAAGTGCAGTTACTACCTAATGATCTACATTGGTGCTGGCCTACCTGCGATTATAAAGGCATTTCTTTTTTGCAATTTGTTGTTCCCAACCAGAGGCCTCTAAATCGCGCTGATCCGCTGACACATCTGGCTTTTTGTTGTTTACGCTTTGCGGTACTTTACGGGTCACTTTAGCCTTTCGCATAGTTTCCATATTAACGCACTGTGCCATCGCCTTAAGCTGCAGATCTAAGGCTTATTTACGAACTGGCAATTTTGGTCCTGGCTAATAACGATCTTGGCAGAAAGACCGTCGAAGAAGAGAACCTGTCAATGAGGAATAGAGGCATGGCTATTGTTCGAGCGGTAATCCCGTATCCTGGAGCAGAAAGATTGACCGTCTAGTGTAAGGTATGATTTGGGTGTCTTACTCAGTGGCGATCTTTGCTGCTGCTGGTACTACTGATGCATATTCGTGTAAATGGTGTAGCCAGGCCACGAATGTGACCGAAAGCTCAGCTGCCTGATTCACTTTCACTTTGCTATACTCCGCCAAGCTGTCCTTCCGCTACCATCATAGCTAGATCGTCTAGCCAGCCACTTGATCGAGAGATGACTAAAGGCGTCGTGGCATTTGGGATTTAGGTAATATAGGATAAAGGGTGAACGAGCCCTCCAATTCAACTAAATGGATCGATGGGGTGATGATAACGACTCTAGCATAACAGCTGTCTGCCTCTCGTTGGCCGTTCCGCCGACCCAAAGCAGCAGAAGCAGCACTGGGCCTGTTTAGGCCAGGGTGCGCAAAGAATACTTTTGCCATTGAACGAAAGGAAGTTACATTCCCTTTTCGAATGTGACATATGCCTTCTACTTGCCATCACTGTGTGGTTGTACTAGACCTCTACACAGGTTTTACCACCACCATTGATGTTTGCGTGGGGCTTAGTGGATGCCACTTATTGGAGGTCGCTGACTCCCTCCCGTTCTACAGGATACTGACGAATCTGCTTCTAGTGCCCGGTTTCTGATTCATGGCACAACAGGGACACGTCCCGTTCGTTTCCGTCCATGTGTGCCCACACATTGACGTTATCGCATTCAGTGTTAGGAATGAGACAAACTCAAAAGGGAGAGAAATCAAAGGGCTTTGAGCTTACATAGTCTTCTTTACACACATTATTCTGGTAGAGACAGGTCGTTACTGAACAGTTATATACGTACAGTCTAAATCTTGATCCTTTTGGATAGCCCGTATACATGCTCCGCATACACGTCTATGCCTCTCTATGCGTGACATAAAGTAGGAAAATAAATAGAGGTACTATTCAAGCAGATTGGCATGTCATTCTCAGTTCTCTATATTCCCATAGTCGTTGGCGTAGGACGCTGTTACAACATGCGCTACAGCCAGAGCTTGAGAGACTCGATAAATTTGCAATGATCGATTAGAATAACGGTTGGTGAGAAATCTTTACCGTACGCAAGAAGATACGCGAACACCCACGAAGGAGATACTTAGATTAGCTGGCAAATGGTAAAAGGCAAACACAAGAGAAAGTGGGCGATGCGACTTAGCTCGTGGCATGCTCTTTCTGGCTACAGTAACCTTCTCAACGTCTAAGTTTGTTCTGTGTAGGTTATTAGGTTGCCCCTTATAAAGCTTAACAATGCCCTGGCATAAGCTTGGGGAGAAAATCATTTAGACCAGCATAAGCTTAGAACTGAAAGTACTGTGGTAAGAAAGGTGCTCCCGGGATGCAAAAAATAAGCCCATGTACTTCAGAAAACAAGTCCAAATAACGTCTTATACGATGAAATTTTTTTTTGAAACTGAAGGGATCTTGAGGATCGTTCCGTTGTGCGATTGAGTTAGGGAAAACGCATGTAATAATAATGATAGCCAGTGTTCATTCTCAAATACCTTGCACTAAGGAGAAAGATGCACTGGAAGTCAGTCTTCCGTAACAGCACAAAGATGAAGCTGGAAATCTACAAATATAGGGTCTTTAGCGCCGGCTTCCTTTTAATAGTATCACTTAGAAACTCGCATAGATAAAGTACGAGTGATTTCTCATGCCAGATAAAATCGACTAGTATCGCCGTTGGGCGCATGTTTTTCTATGAGTTCCGTTGCCTGCGTTTATTTTGTACGTTAGCATAGCTATGTACCTCATAATGATATTTAAGAAGAATGTTTTTCTCTTCTGAATTTCTTTCCTGTTCCAAATACGGTAAAATCATTGAAACGACAATGCCCAGATCACTTTCAAATGAATGATAGAGGTCTCAAGCAACTTTTGTTTCAATGTCAGTAGCCAGCTGTCTAATATGATCAGTGTAAAGGGAATACGTTGTATATTCTGCACCTTACTTACACTACCACTGTCGAAACGGATTATATTAGGTCCCATTCAAATCAATCAGACGCTTCGCATCTATGTATGACCTATCTATGTATCCTAGTATGACGTTTATGAATTTCTTCACAAATTTCTAGACTGACTTAGCTATTACCTCAACATCTCATTAATGATTCCTTATTTGACTCTTGTATTGGGCCCCCTCGACACAGGCGTAAAGAAGCAAATGCCAGATCCTCACACCTGCGGAACGTCTCGACGAGATTAGCAGGCCTCGCGTGTTCTCTACCTCAAGGCAAGCCCTCGTGGGAATCTGCAAAACATAATAGATACTTAAGGTATAAGCGTATATGACATAATCAGATGGGTGTATATTCCTGAGGTACACTCGAATATAAACATGGTTTCTGTTGGCAGAAATGGCTTGAATCTTTCTGAGGGAGATGCATCCGTTGCATTGTGCCTACTCGGCTCCTATCTACTTAGAGAAATAGTAATAATGTCGCAATTCTAAAACAGATCGTGAAAAGCGTTTGATTGTAGGAACACGAACGGGACCTAACCAGCCATATACGACGGAATTAGGCTAAACATAACATGCCAAAGGACGAATTAAATACTTTTGAAATATCCAGAGTCTATTGATTCAATAAATTCATCAAGGGGTTTCGTCGAAATGACTAGATATCTCAGATTTTATCTAAGTATACACATACAAAGCGCATACAGTATTAACGCAGCATAAGCTGCTCTACAGCCGCTTATCAGATATTTATCAGTCTTCGACGCATCCTAGAAACCTGGCTTTTTGATTTTGTTGTTATAAGACGCAGAACTGTCAATTCAGGGTGTACTGTTATCCTGAGTGATCTAACGACTATAGATAGTGAAATTATTGTGAAACATAGAGAAGCAGTTGCAGGTACTTAAAACTAACAGAAACAAAGATACAATTTTTGTGCATCTGTGCTTTGCTTATTTGTTCTCACTGATGGAATACAACGACGCGTGTATTATTATATGTGTTCTTAATACATCTGCCTGAAAATGCGTATATATCAGAATAAAATTTTTCAGACAACTCTTCAGTTTAGCAGACGACTCTGTATACAATTAATATTCGACCAAAATTATCCCAACGATTTCTAGATTCGAGATTTTTTATTTTTGGAAAAACAAACGCGAGCCTATTTTCTTAAACAAAAAAGATTAGTCTACCATAGCTTATAAACATTCTTTGTTTAAAGGAACAACTGAGTATACATTGCCTTGTTGACAGCTTCTAACATTAGTTACAGTAATTGAAAACAGCACACCGACGGTACATCATTATTATAATGAAGCAATCTCAGAATCATGCTCATCGTAACAGGTATGAGTACCACAGATATTATCATGCAACATTTTTTTTTTATTGTTCCTACTTCCAATAAAATGATCAGACATTGTTAACACATGAACGTATCCAGATGAAGGCGCGGAGCCAGCAAAGCGATGCTTCTTAACCTAACGATGATATACTTTAAATTTGCCCACCAGGTTCATTTCTTGAACTATACGAGCATCGCATTCATTGACGATATTTACTCGAATACTATTCTGTTCGAATTACCGTTCCATAGAAATGCCTCGAGTGCCCCAGGTAAGTGTCAGAATTTTCTTTTTTAGTTTAAGACCTACACGATTCAAAAGTTCCGCACGACGCCTATTCGAACTCGTTACACGAATTCACAGAGTGAAAGCTAGACATAATTACCTCATATTTTATATGGAGCTATGCAGTTAGAGTTTTTACAGCTCCTTCTCTTATTAAGGTTGTTACGATGCCTGGTCATGCCGGTAACTGCCGTCAACCTAAGGACCCTTGTCTGTCTGGGTCCTTCAAATAAATTACGGCTACGACGCTTTTGTACGACGTAGGGAACTTAACTTGGTCATACTTCAAATTCTCGTTATATTTTTCTCTGTAGTACCTTTCGTTTTTTTAAAATTTTTTTATCCTAATAGTTTTGCAAGACAACCATCCATAAGAGCGAGACAATGCCGCCCGATTAGTACAGTTCTGTAATGTACACCATCATAACCCGGACTACCTCGTGCGCCGTTTACTCATTATTCAACGACAGAATAGAAGAAGATTATGTAAATGATTCATTCTCAATTTGCACGTTTCAATTATATATAAATGTGTCGCAATCGTATATTTTCCACAAGTTAGGCCCACTAAATTGAAAAATGCAACGGCAACAATTAGACCTGAATCGGTTTCTGGGACATGGAAGCTACAGTAAAACACCGGTAGAAAACTTCTACACTCTATTTTTTATTAATTCAGCCCGGGTACCTGTATCGTTCCCAAGGCCGGTATTTTTTGTGTGACATACACCACCTTTTGTGCACCATATTTTTTTTATCTAGGAGATAGCTAAAGTAAAGGTCGTATACTATTTACTCCGAGCTTTCCTTGCTCCGTTCTGCTCCTGTGGATTACGGAGAACAACTCCGAGCCCTTCATTGCTTTAAGCATGCTTCCGCGGTAGGTACCGACCATCGGATCGTTGCCACTTGCAGGTTAGTCCTGACTTACTTTACGTGTACACCATGAGATTATTATCACCACGCGTATCAATTCGACACACCGTTCGCCGGTAGGGCCGGCTGTAGCCCCGCCCAAGCCAAATACAGTGGTTCGACGAAGCGGCACAGATTTATCATGGCGACGAGTAGGACAGAATAACAACCGCAGTCGGTTGAAGCTGAGGCAGTCGGCGTCCTATCAGCCAACTCATATTTCTATGTATTAGACACTTTTGCTCAGCCTCTTTTCCTTGTCTATATATGTACTCTCTTTTCTCTCATTTAGTTGCTCTTTCTTTCTATGGCGCTATCTTGGAGTTCTATTGCCCATCGTCCGTCCAAAAGGCTCGACCACAGCTTATAGAGCTCAACGGTGAAGCTCTTGCGTTCAGTGCCATTCTGTGGTTCTCCAGCGTCTGCTAGTACAGACGGCAATGGAAAAGACCTAGCTAACCGGTGGCACAAAGATGGCTGATTCAGGATAACCGAAAGCGTCTTTTGGCCGCCAGAAGACCTCGCCCGCTCCACCGTCAACTCAAGCCAAAAGAGTTGGACCAACAGACAACAAACGACTGCATTCGAGTTCTAGGACAACAGGCTACGCTGGCAAGACGATGTATCGCTTTGAAAAAGGATCATCGCGACGCCTCGAGCAGAACCACCGTCGTCATCATAAACAGCAACAGCGAAAGCAGCATCTGTAGCAGAAGCGGAAATAGATCACTTTGCGGTGTTTGTTTTACACGTCTCAAGTCGGCTGCCTGAAGATGGCTGTGGGTCCTCTGGTAGTAGGGCTGCGCAAAAGCTTAGACAGCCACTATGTGGGAACTAGATAAATAGAGTCACGAAAATTTATAATGCGCTAATCTTGTTGGTCCAGCATCTATCTGAAATGATGCTGAATGAAAAGAACGTAACGGAAGGTCGACCACCATGATACAACCAATGATGACGATGGAATGAGCCAGGCATCACATCTATTATAGTAACACGGAAGTGGCCCACAGAAGAAGTTGGCTGTAAACAGAATTATAGCACAAAGTTGAGTGAACGTACCAAATGGCATCGTGTACATACGTAACTGCAATAATAGAATGCAAGACGTAAGAATCTCATGACCTGATCAGGTCTAGTACGTTAGTGCAACAAATTACTTGGTGGTTACGTACGTACACACGCAGACCCCGTAAAAGAGACTCACCGAATATCTGTCGATCAATCCGCTTTTCTAGCTCACGATAGAACAAAAAATAAGATGAAATATAACTAGTACACAATGCGTTTGTTGTTCAGCTCTTTTATCAATTAATCGTATCGTAGTTGTATTAAGCGCTGTTTCGCTTGATAAATTGGATTGCTGGCTTCTGCGTCAAATGCTGTATGATACCCTTAGCAGAAGATCAATTATTCTCTGCATTTGCTGTTTGTCCAATTGATAGAACTGATGACATCAAAAGGCAGCTGCTTCAATAAATCAGGCTAAGTCCACAAGGATACTCGACGTGCATATGAAGCCATTCAGTCGAGCTGTTGCTCTTCACGGCCCTCCGATCTCTGACACATGTGTAAAGAAGATCCTTAGAAGACTAACAGAACGACGCAGAATCGTAATGTAAACCGGCGCACGAGTCTATTCGAGTTATCACGTCGCGTAAGGCTGCCTTTTGTTTTCGCCTCTAACAAAACAGAAGTGTCATGTGAATGCAGATTTTCCGTTGCATCGATCTGTACTACGAAACTGTTATTTATATACACCGTATCATGATGTGACGCTTAGATCAAACAAAAGACGGCAACAACCCATCGCTACCACAATATGTGACCCTTGCAAACAGTCTCTCTCGAGCACCATGGCCTTAGTCACGGTTATTCTCTATCAGTACTTTTTGTATGATCAAGTTAACATTTCAGAAATTTATCTTGTCGCAATGATGGTGATGCCGAACATGACTAATAAATTGAACTCTATAGATCTACTAGAGACTATGATAACGAGAGACATATGCTATATATGATGCCGTCGACAGCGTTACATCTTAATCGCCTGTAGAACAACGGAACGGTTGCCTACTTTTTAACTTCCATCAAACCTGGCGCGTTCTATTTTCGAGTTAACTGAAAATTATATTGTACCATTGGTTTTACAGAGCATTGGAAAGTTAGCAGACGAAGAGTTGATAAAGTGACCGGTCGTGCTCAACCTTGACCTTCGTGACAGCTCCTGTTTTCGTCGGATGCAAACATCATCTTATTCAATGTGATTATTAATGAGTAATTTTCTCCCAACAATAATGCACAAATACAGTAGACACGTTTATCTATAACCTTAATATTCGGTGCTTTTCATGGAGCTATTACCCCAGGAGGATACTGTAATGGCAACGTGTTGAAGAGTAACATCACGAACTCGTCTTACGCACGTTTCCCGCTTGCCGATCCAGGTGCACGACAGAACGCTTAAGCTTCAGTATAATTGAGGCTACAGTGAGGGCGTATGGGGTAAGTATTTCTTTGAGCAAGTATGATAGCCACAAATGAACTATAGGAGAGTCATTCAATGAATACTTGACATCCAGAAAAAGATCGACTGGCTTAGAAGCGGTTAGGTGTCGGCACCCACCAGAGGAAACAAACAGGTTAGTTCCATGCCAGTCGCAACCGACCGACGGCTGTTGCAAAGGACATCAGAATGAAACGCTGAGGCCATAATCTTATCCCTCATGCGGCCGGGCAGAGTGGGCTATATGGCTAGTCAGCCTTGCGACGGTTTCCCTAAGCGAGCGCGATACTGCACCGCATAGCTTACCCATCATAAGCAGTGCTGCACTTCTTTGCCTCCATTCCACTAAACAACCACCGTCATGGCCTTGTTGTCCGGCAACGTTCCTTTCCTATTGGTTTCTGTCTCCCGTTCTTTTCGTGCAGACACTTACTTGCCTTGAGTAGGGAACTGTTTGTGCTGTCTGCTATGCAGAAGAAGCAGGAGAAATGGTATTAGCTATCCCAACGTGCCAACGCTATGGCGATACGGTACGCTATGCCTGCTAGGGTCCTGGACGTGGCTCGGGTAGACGTGGCTGGTGGCGGCGTCGGCAGCACTTATCCACTCCCTTTCCCGGTCACTTACGCTGAGACGCGCTATTCGTCTCGGCCTTTTCTATTATTCTTATGCGTGTTATTTATTAACACGATGGCAAAAGAGAAGAGTCCGGAATCGAGCCACAGTCCGGTTTTATATGGGACAGTAGGGGCATGGCAAGGCAAACCGGGTCGGATAAGCCAACAATGACCGGAGAAGGATAAGCTCAGACCTGCTATCCAGCCACATACAGCCGTTGGCTGGTTGATAGTACACCCATTGTGTTTCAGCTAGTTGAACCAGTGGGCGCCTTATCTCCATCTTCTTTTTCTTCTTCTCCGCCTTCAGCCTTCTTTCTGCTTTTCTTCTTCGAGCTTCCCCGGCTGGCGCTTTCTACGTATAATCCCCACTATCGTTCCTACGAGCAGTAGCATTGTGACGGTTATACACTTGTGTGTACGGGCATAAGAGACGATGAGCGTAAACAAATGCGCAATGAAATGGCAATAGGACAACCTGTCGATAGGAAGACCGGGAGATGAAATAACAATTGGATGACTTATACGTTACTGCCGTGTACCGAAAGATTGGTCCATAAATAGACGACGGTAAGTGTCAACCGAAGGAAGCTAAAGCTGGCTATTGCAAAGGTGCTGGACCAAAAATAGATGCAGCACTAGCTATCTAGCAGAACAACAGTGACGTTACCTGGTGATTTCCTCGCTATCGAGAGTCAAAACGAGGCACTAGTAAATGTGGCTACACATAGCAGGTATATTACGATTTAAATGACGCGCGATGTGAATATTGTCATAATACGGATACAGGAAACAGTAAGTTTCCCTCAATTTAACGCGGTTGTTTTCAATTTATAAATGTAAAGGTAACGTGAATGTTTACGTGGTTCCGGAGTGAAGTTGCTTTTTGATCCTTAAATCGAAAACCTCGCAAACCAAAGCCTCGCGGAGCAGCAGTCTTCCTTTTGGCATCAGTGCCTTATTGCCAATTCGACTTAAAAGAGCGAATTGTCTACTGAAAGGTAACAGAAGCAGAGATACTAGCAAAATCTCATTTTCTATTCCCTGATATGGATAGCGATATTTTTTAGCGATTAGCTTTAGCAAGACTGCCCACGCCTTATCCAGTTCTTTTTTGCTTAGCGAAAATTGGCGGCAGTATTGTAGTTTATAGCTCGTCGTTTACTGGTAGCTTCTTTCGATTCCACAGTAGGAGAACACACACACATATACACGACCGTTTTGCTGTCAGAGCGGAACAAAAATTGAATTTTTATATTTGTCATTTATGTTCCATGTTCCATCGTGATACTTTCAGGTGTCGCAGGCCCTACTGTTGCAACTAGAATAACGGGAGACGCTCATGTTACCTAATGGGGCAAGCCATAGAATGAACAGGGATGGTATGGCTACTTAGTGAACTCGTCAAGCTAGTAATAGCAACTTCGTGTCGTGCCAGTAACTCCTTGGTCGCTCTGGCTGACGACGGTTAACTGGCGATGTCAAAAGCACTGGAAAGGGGCGTGAGGTGCAGGGCGCTCTTGAACAATCGCTCGAGAGTTGAGCGGTAGTCGAAGAAGAAGAAAATTGTTTTTGGCTCTGGCCCAACAGCCCGAGGCTGTAATTTCGGTTCGGCTAACTGACTGACTTACAGCTTATATGGAACAGTTTAGAGGAGCTTAAGACATCCTGTAGAAATAAGGGTCAGAGAGAGTGTGAGACAGATCAACACGGAGAGAATAAGAAAAGCTGTTCACGTCTGGTTATTCGGACGGTCATAGCGGCAGCCTGATTCAGCAAGCATAGTGGATTGCTCGTGCAGACGCCCGTCGGCCTGTGACAGCTTGAGTTGCAAGTTTGACTTGGCTTGGCTGGTCGCGACCATCCGACGTTCTATGGCCGTGTCGCGGCGCTCGGTGCGCTCGACTTCTCTTGAAATGCGCCTTGAAGCTTCTGCTGCCGCTAGTAGCAAAAAGAGTCAAGTGGAGGGGTCAGTTGTGACGCTGTCTAACAGACGGACAAAGTCTTGCTTTGAACAACGGCAACAGCAAGAACAACAAGTTAGAGTTGATCCCTTATACCCCTTGGCTAGAGTCGGTCAGGAAACGCTCGAACTTTAAAGAACTGCAAGTGGTATGCCCTTACAGAGTAATTCTCGGTAGTTCGCTTAATGAAAATCGAGACATGATGGGGAAACAAAGGGTAGGTTAACAGTGACTTAGTAAAATAGGAAGAATTCCATCTGTGGCATAACAGTATAGTGATATATTTGAGCCTAAATGCAAACAACAACGGCTTAAGGAGAAACGCATCCACTCATACGGGTGTTTGATTGCAACATTCACCTTTTTACCGTGTTACATTTATACGAGCTAATTGATTACCGATTTACTTCGCTCAAGCCAACGTACGATATTCGTCCGCATCTTCGCTTCAAAAGCATTGTTTGCTTTGTTATTACTGAAAAAGGAAACCAAAGAGAACATAATATTCATTCTTGATAGATCTCATCAGCCAAGCTCCGCCTGAAATCAAAAGGGGTATCCTCTACAATTTAATAATCAGGCAAGAAATTAGCCTTTATTAGTACTATTACCTTTAGTGCCAGAACACGTAGGAATAACCTTACGCGATAAAGCAAGCGTGTTATCTTGGTGATAAAACATAGCACCTTGGAAAATTTACTTAAAAGTAAAATGAAGTTGACTGACTAGGTAGCGATAGCCGCGGCCGATTTGAGAAATACATTCGGATTGAAACTGTGCACGATACCCAGAAAATATTTCATTGTTGTCTAGACCTTAAAAAGAAGTGGACCGGCTGCCGGACGGCCCCCACCAAGAAATACTCTTATCGTCAGTAAGCTGTATCCGAAAATATTTACATGCAGATGAATGCGTTTAAGGATAAATATTCTATCCGTACAAAAAGCGTTGAATTTTTCCCCGTTGCAAATATTGCCACCAATTACGGATAATAGCATGTGCAAAAGTCCCTGTTTAACAGGCTGTTTCAATGCGCCTTATGTGAGGTAGTAAATCCGGTGTATCTTGATAAGAAGATCTATTTTAGAGTCTGCGAAACTGTGGCGTTAACATTCCTGCAGTGAATAATATTCCAGTTAGGAAGTATTTTGGCCGAAGGCCAAAATGTGCAAGGCTTTAAAAGGATACGGCTTCGAAAAATCTATCTAACGACTTGAAGAAGATTCCAATTAGCTTAAACATAAGCATAGGCAAATGTTTATGACACATTTAGGAAACGTTGTTTAGTTTTAGTCAGGATAACTGTTGCGGTTGATCGAAATAGATCGTACTATAAAATTAGCGGTACTTTTATGAAATTCAATTATTAAATCTAATCCTATCGAATAGAAATTACTTGAATATGTGTAAACAATGATTGGCCAAGGTACTCAAGAGTAATCTATATATCTTATATCAAATTTAAGTTGGCCCCAAAGTACAGATACATAATAGAATTCCATTTGGCGTCCGTGCAACGACCTTTCAAATAAATTGATATGACTATCTTGTTATTCGAGAGAAAGAATCGTGACGTTCAGATAACCCATGGTAGAGCATACCCGTTTATTCATATGTGGAAAAACAAGCTGTTTAATGTAGCACTTTAGCTCTAATGTAGATGTTTAATGGATTAACACAACAAAACGGTCAGTAAATTCTTTCATCTTTAATAACATTTGAAATTTTCTACCATAACTCGTACCAAAGGCCCTAAGGTGCAACATCTTATGACATTTGGACCTATTTTTTCAATTTATTCCAAAAGTCAACACGAAAACACCCTGTAGATTTGATCCTCTTTACACAGACGAGATACTCCCTGTGCAATCTGTTTCCATAACAGTATTATTTTACTGGCCTATTCGCTCATAATATGTGGTATCAATCCGAAATGGTCGATTCGGCTGCCTTGACGCTCGAAACGCTTTTCTCTCGCGTTTGTTACGCCTACGAATGAGGGAAAGGTTCGAAGGATGGAAGCCGCAGCACCAAGTGGGAATGGGTGAAGAGAATAGTCAATAGTAGTCAATTCAAAGTCGTCTTTAATGTTGGTGTCTCCACCAGCACCGTCGCCCCCTTTGTCGTATACCCCTCGAGCATTACACGCGGCAGGAGCGTTAATGTGCTTCTTATGTTAGCCATCTCTGAACGAACGTCCGAACAGAACGGAAGCCACTTTTCGTCTCGGTCTGTTTCTGTCCCGTACCTCAGATCACCGACGACGACGCTAAACCGTGGACCTGTTCAGCCGGCATCCCCACGTTTCAAGGAAGGACAACGAAGAGAAAAGCAAAAATAGGAAGAAAGAGCGAATGCCTCAGACATATCGTGCGACCGGGAACTAACCCTCTCGGGTGCCCGCGCTTCTATTTAGCAAGCGGAACTAGCTAGTGGATGGATCAAGCGGAACTTATTCAACCCGGTGGTAGTCGGCTGCTTGCTTGCTCGTTCATCGGCTGTTCGGTGAACTGGCCGAAGGTCAGAGATGGGGCGAAGGGACGGTCGCTCGGCAAGCGGGGAGGCCAAACGAGGTGCGGAGCCTACTTCGAATTTGTTCGGTTGTTACACCAACTATCCCAACCACCACCACCACCACTGCCTCTAACGCCATAATCTTTTACGAGTCTTCCCTTTCTCCTATTCCCTTTTACACGTCTTCCCGAAGGCGACGACTCTCCATTGTAGATCCACTGTACATATTCATCCGACCCTCATCTCGCCAACGCTTCACAGCGAACTGAATCTCCGGGAAGCACGTCAATGACTGTTGCAGAAAGACCGCAGCAGTTTATCAATTCCGCTTCCGGGACTCGGAACCACCCTCCGTTAGACCCACTACTAAGCAAACATCATTAGAAACCTCCAGATGAGAAACCTGCGAATGTCGGCATCGTTCCGCTGCTGCTCGCTGAGCGGATTTTGTTGTAACCGCGCCAAATTGTAATGTGGATGAGGCAATTGATATAGTACATAACTGTTGCTGATATAAACTCATTAGCTGTCCAGATGATTTGTTGCTATAAAGCGACGTTGTGTTGAAAGTGGCAAAAGCTTTCTTAGAGGTAGATGGAGGACGTCCATGACTTGACGACATACAACAACTAGCAATAGATATTTTTAGGTTTATATGAAAAAGGAACATGAAGAACTACTTGGAACAAGGTACCAGGCAGACATATTTCAACTGTTAAGACTATAGGACTGAGCGCAAGGACTAATTTAATAAGACTTCATTTAATGCAGTGTAGGCGAGGACACGCATAATAAGTAGTTTCTGTAGGCTATTACCGCGTGCTGGTGGTTTATGTTCTAAGTATTATGGACTTTTTACCCACTTGTCTATCATGCTGTAAGGAACTATTGATTTCGTTCATACTTTATCTGTAGTAAACAAGACAGAAGTTCCGGTTGACCGAAGGTAAGATTATTTGGGCCAAATTTAACTTTTCTCTATCTATGTTTAAAACGAGGGTTGCAAAAAAAAACAAAAAGAATGTTTGATCTGCAGTCACTTTTCTTACTTGGTCTTTACAGCACAGTTATTAGATGTTATTTCAGTCCCATGAATTTAAGCTATGCCTCACATATATCGACCTTCGTATTATTTGCCACTTATCTCAGATAGAATCACTTTATCCAATTGGATGAGGTAGCTGTTTCGCTATTAACGGAATGGCCTGTTGACGTGAAGCCTGTGGACCTTAGAAACGTCAGGAAGCGGGCGAGAACTTGCTAAAACAGTGCAGACTGTAGGTTCTCAAATATTAATTAGCCACGCCTGGTTTTTGGTATAATTATTATTGATTGGCGAGTAAAGCGACCATTGTTGAGCACGTCTAACTGGCAACGGTATTGGCGAGTGAAGTTAGCATTAACAGAAATTCAGCGAAGCAGAGGAATGGTGGTCACGGAGAACGGATCCGAGTAGTTTAGTCAATTGCTAGTTAATTTTCATTAATGCTTTGTGAAATATTCCTAAGCAGATCTATTAGAGAAAGGCAAGATGCACTCGTAATATATAAAAGTAGACCCCATCTCTTCGTTCTATTTACTAGTGAGATATAGACTTAGATCAAGACAGAACATTTGTAGCAATTTGTTCTCATACAGAGTGTATCTCCCACTGTTTTTTAACTGACCTTAATTAAAGTCGTTAATCTATTTCTACGCACACGTATGCATTTAAGATAGGCTAAATACGTAAACGCAGTACACAAATAAGCACAATCATCTAGATCTCTATAAGGTGATCGGTACTGAGGGTGAAAATCATCTGCCATGAGCTTCCTACTAATTTCTCATGGAAGTAAAATAAAAAAACAGTGTCTATACTATGAACAGTATAATTTAGGGAACAATAATATGGTAAATAATGTATTATTGCAGCATTTTGGACATTGCTGTCAAGAATTACAGTTGCAGATTCAAAAAATAGAGGTGTTAGCTTACCTTCTTCGTATCGTGACACTCCTTAGGACTGCAGAGTTTCCGAAGCGTGACCGCGGCGACGCGTCGACCACCGAGCGTCAATGGTACGCGCTATATCATACTTACCTCCTAGCAGAATGGCGGAGCTGCTATTTGACACATAGATTCGAAGGCAGCTTGAAGCAACTGATCCGTCGAGTATGCAGGCGAATATTTCGAAGGAAAACTGAAGTATCATTTCACGTGAAAGCGCATTCCTTGGATGCCGATCCCGAGGATAATAGCAGTACATTGAAGTTCAAGTATTTACATGAAACCCACTTCGCTGTCAGAATGAAGCATATCAAGTGAAGAGCAACGGCGAATTCCCGAATGCCTACCTGGCCAAGTAGTCAAGATGGTCTTCGCAAAACACATCATTACCAGCAGGAAGCAACAAACTTGTTCATGACGATACCGCTATGATCTGCTGCTGTAGCCCATATGTCGCAGGTAACTCAGACGGTTTGATTGCCACCGGTTCTCAGCCTGGTAATAAATCCGTCCCATTGAAGTTTTACTAAGAAACCGCTATTGCTCGGCATTTTCTTTACTTAGATATCCTGACGTTTATGCAATTACCATAAGTGAGTAGTTGACTGTTCTTTTTCAAAAAAAACTTTAATCTTTAGTATGTAGTTAGTAGAAATACACGACACTGAAATAAAGAACGAGAATGAGAAAGTGAAATTGTCTTTTCAAAGATTATTGTAAAATTAAATAAACCCAAGTGATCGAAAAAAATTATGTCGATGTTAAAATTAAATCTAAGGCTTAGTTTATTTATAAAAAGAATAGATATACATATATATATGTAGTTACATGGAGGTACTTCACAACAAAAAATATTTGTGTCAACAAGATACAGCAGATATATTTAATTTAAGCTTTACAAAAGACGGAGAAAAGTTTCTAAAGGTCCCTAATTTAAATCCTGGTAGTACATGATAAGTATAATGAAGCAGGGCTGTGCTTGCAAGTGTTGTCAATAAAAGGAGTCTAAGATAATGAACAAATATACATAAACATACAGTAAAATGCGACACTTTTGATCTCATTGAAAACGACCAAAGTAATATGGAAAAAGTAAGCAAAAGAACAAGATGACATGTCAATATGCAAGTATGTGGCGACAGGACCTCTTATGAAGCAACGTAAACATCACCTTTCTATTTCACTAACCATATAATAGGTTCCATGATACGTATTACGCTGACAATGATAAAACAATCAGCACGGTGAACGGTCGACAGGGAACGCAAAATAATTATACACGCTCGTTGCTGTACTGATGTGTTTTGGGACATGCGTATAAATATATGTATGTTTTTATACATACATATATAATAGGTGTTTTTTTATGAGTACTTCTAGTTTCACTAGCGCTAGCCTTGTTACGATGCAGAATCGATCTTTGGCCTCAATAGGTCTTTTGCAAAATTTATTTTAGTACGACAAATAAAAAGACGCATGCGGAGCTATATGCTGAATAAATCGTCGAAACAGACCATTAGGCCATCAATAGAAAAAATGAGTCTATACTGAATCGACGCCCAAGGTCGATTCAATCACGCGGCTGCAGGTGGCTTGGTTCTAACGACGGTGTAACGTTCTTCGTATATTTGCTCCCACGTGACTGCGAAGAGATAGCGCTACGATTGGCCCAAGGAAGAAGCACTTGTCTGGCGGAAACGACAAGCCGGTGCGGCTACCTGGAGACTACCTTGCCCTCTAGCTGCTGTTTAGGTCGAGGTCTTGTTCGCACCGTAATAGTGATATTAGCGCTGCCGAAGATTGCCCGTAGCACCGCTGGCTCAGTCCCTCTGCCGCCTTTTCGTAGCCTTGTCCAACCCATAGTGGGCTCTCCGGTTATTCTACAAAACATGAGTAAAAATGAACGTAACAGCAGGGGAATATAGTGAGATAAAGGAAGAGAAAATGAGAGATAAAAAGCGACGGAAAGACAAGAGCAAGCAAGTGCTCGCCATCTCCCATTGCCCCCTTTATAATTAAGAGAGAATTAATGTGATCCCATTTTCACTAATTGCTGCGAGTTGTGGTCGGGAATCATCATTTCTGAGAACACCCACCCCAGATTTCCGGCCACTTGCTAACTCGAGCCGCACCTATTCTGCCGACGCTGCTGCTGCTGCTGCCGAACTGTTACGTCGAGTCGTTCTTCACGCAGCAATCCTATAGAACGCCCTCCCTTCTCCCGCTCGTCTAGTCCCCCCCCTCCCCCTAAAGCACGCTCTGGGGTGCAAGGAAACGGGACACGCAGACTTTTTATAGTTTTGGATGAGCTCTGGAATACCTATCGGCTAATCGCGACCGTCCACGTTGACGCTTTTACTTGTTGCGCAATGCATTACGACAGGTCCAACTGGCCCAGCGAATCAATTCTTTATAGCTCCCCTGTCACTGATATTGCTGATTTTGTTGAAAATACGATTGTCAGCTACTGCGGCAGATGTTAAAGAAGTAAAAACGGTTTGTCTGTTAAGTACAATCGCTATATTTAAGAAAGATTCGGTTCGGTGAGATTGGACTCTTCCACACGTCTGGATTCCCAATTAACCAATTATTAGCAATTTAGATGATTATATGACTTTTAGCACCTGAGCAGAGTGTGGGGTTGTAATAGGGTGAAGGGACTGTTTTTAGTGATGAGTAGGGGGTGAGCTAATAAGTTCGATTTGCACACATGGTGCTCTTATATATGTAATAAAACGGACGTAATCGTCGCGCGAAGACAATCCTGGTATGAGGTTGTGGTGTGGCTACAAGTAAGAGATTTATTATCGAAGGCGCCGCAAAAGAATTTAAAATATAGATTTTTAAAATTGATTCAATTTAATATTGTTATTTTTTGTTGTACCAAGAGAAAACTCAGCTGGCTGCAGGATGTTCGGTGTATATAGCATATATATAGGTATAGCCCCATAGGAAATTAACTAGAAGTGGACTATTTCTAAAGGAACGTTGTGTGTAATGCTTCTTATATTTTTTAACCGCAAATACATTTTTCGGTGAAACATGAGGTGAAATATCCTATGCAAATTTAGCTCAAACAGCGTCAAAGTTTGATTTAAAATTGGCAAGGACCTCGGGTAACTTAACAGGCTCTAACAAAATTTACGGTAGATGATTTATGCTTTGTAATATGCAGTCTTGTCGAATTATATATTTATAGGAAAAATTTTCAACAAATGATGATGAATAATTCGTTCATTTTCGATGCGACTTTAACGCGAAAATGCTGCGCACATATTTACTTCTAGTTAGTCCATATGTTGTATCCCATATGATAGTACCGACATCTTTTGTTCGCCCCCCACAGAAGACATTAGCGAAAAAAAAAAAAGACGAAGTGTAGCCTATATGTAGGAGATCCAACCCTTCCCTATGATTGCTGGTTACTTAGCAACAGACGTAAACTTAAGTATCTACAACCTTCTACAATGTAGCGAGATGTTGATAATTTTTCAACGTATATAGTAGGTCATAGCGAATACAAAAGAAAATCAGAAGATATAAGTTAACGAAGAATGAACTCAGATGTTCTCCCTTTGAACGTCCAATACCGTAAATTCACTCTCCTTTTTATTAACTCTGAGTGTTTATCTTGCAACTTACCCTGAAGTGTTTCAGCATATTACTGGCGATATCAAGACACATGAGAAAAACATATGGATCTCAATGTTGGACATATGGTGTTTGCATCGTATGTATGTATATGTAGGTTAATCTTGTAGACACGCCTTCCTATTATATTGTGAACATTTCCATTTTTTCGTGTCACGCGTTGAACGGGACTGGTCATTGCTTAAGCTTGGCAATCGTATCATTACCCCCTTATATAACGGCTCCGTGCATAGCTCCTTGTTTCCCCTTTTTGAAGTTTCCAGAGACATTAAAGCCTATAACAGGTTTTTTATGTCAGTTTGCAGTGAGGCAGACCAGCGAACAATCGACAACAGAAATACAAAGATTACGGTGTTTTGCTTGCAATCCAGTACCGTTAGCTCGTCCAAGTATTGTTTGTTTTTCTTAGAACTAGCTGGATATTTTCGGAGGGTGATAGTAAGAACTACCCATTTAGTATAATGTACATTCCGATTAAGCTGTTCATTCGTACAGCCTATATGGCCTCACCGATCTGACAAGAAAGAGGTCTTCGCGTTGGCCTAGCAATTCCGCATATGGCTAGCAGGATCCAATAACTATTTGGTATTATAGATTCATATTTGTCTGTGAGTTTGTGGTGAGCATCAATTAACACCTTCTTTAGCGTTTCTTTGATACCGCGCCCAACAGCATGGAAAAATTATATGAGAGCTTCACTGATCCATTACAGGTAGGGTTAGTATTGCTGCACTACGGTAGAATGTCAAAACGACAACCGATTATTGGGTTCTCCGTAGAAATCAGTGCGTGGAGCAAGCATTCAGTCGATCTTCGTATACCTAAGCTCACGCGTCACTCATGGAAACTTTACAATCAGACTATGTAGTTGACATTCGGTTTATAAATACGTTCGGCCTGCCTTATTATGTAGTTCACTGTAGGTTTCGTCTTGCGTTTGAGGACAAACACTTTTCTAATTATTTCAACACTTTAGAGCCGTTTCTGTATACCACGTTTTCGACAAAACGAACGACTAAAGCGCATGACAAATCTTATTTATAGTATCATCATTATTATTGCTATACATGTTGAGTGTGTGTATGCTCTTTTTCGTAAGTACAAATAAAATATTAATATGAGAACAATAATACGTGGCTTGCAACAATATTGTTGAATTGATTCTCTGTCTAAATTAATGTAGCAATTTAGCTACTACCTTGCTGGACCTTTTTTGGTGCCTTTCTCCCTCTTATCATCTATACTCTCAGTGAGCAGGCCCGAACCGCTCAAGTTAAACGGCGAGTGAATTGGCCTGGCTAATCACAAGCCAACAGAGATCTGAGTCTAAAACTAATGGTCTAGATTGGCCAAACATAAGTATTATAATGGATCACAAATAGATTGAGCGTATACAGACAAATTTTAGCAGGCATCTGGTTGACTATCAGCTGAAAGAAGTGCGAGTATGCGTTTTAATGCGTTTGCTAAATCCATAACAGGTAGACGCCTTAGGAAATTGTTCTTTTTCCAAACGTAAGTATCACAACTGGAAAAGCGAGAATACGTATCTAAACGGGTCCAGTGTGAGCTCAGACGTTCTGTGCCGACGCTCGACTTTTGTCCTAGACCATCCGAATCAGTTATTGTTTTCCTATTGTTATTATTTAGGTTCGTTGCCATTTCGTTCACTCAACAAATTGTCCATAGGCAATCAGAGCATCATCTAAAATCGCATATGAAACATTGTGTTATTTGAAATAGAACATTGGGAACTTGAAAAATAACAGCAGAGTATGGACATTAACAAATGTGGACGACGATGTCGAAACAGAGATCCGCCGACTCTAAAACGCTTCCGTCTATTGCTTTAGGGTCTTCGTTGCTTTCGATACTATTTAGGAAACAGTGTCATTGCCATAGGCTGACTGAAAATAAACGAAGACATTTTTAAGTGCAGAGAAGTTTTCCTTTAAAGCTAGCTCAAGTAAAGGTCACTGTTGTCATACACTTTGGCCACGCTACTTTTATGCACCATAATGTATCATGCAATTATAATCCACGATGTACTACGGCGTGTGTATAGATTCGGCGATGCTCCACTGAAAATCGTATCTTGTCATCATACAAAGAGAACATGCTTGCATTCTAGGAGTCTTATCATGAGTGTTGCGTGGATTAAGTAGTTCGTTTGCAGTCTTCATAGCATCACGTTTAGCTGGACTGAACCAAACCGAACCACGACAGCCATCGCTTTTGCCCATAGAAATCTTAGAATAGCTGCAGGGCTTTTCGTAGCGCTTTCAATTGAAATCGGGCATCAAGTTTCGATCCTCACGGTGAAATCACGGCTACAATATCTAATGTGCACAGGGTTTACATACAAGTACAAGGTACTAACGTGGATCTTTAATCCCAAGATTTTACGTAGCTATGATTCGGAAAGGGGCTTTTTATTCGGGTCGGATAGAATGGCAGCGAGTGTCAGGATTAGCATTTCGAAAATAACCTTTGAAACGTTCAGAGTTCATTCGACTTAGACGCTGCAGAAGGGTTTTACCACTCCGTTGAGTCTGTGCGTTCTATGAGAGTTCATGATTTAGATCTATAATCAGCAATCGACTTCTATTGATAACTGGGAGAGCGAAATCATACTACATGAATTTAAATCTTGTAAAATGTTCGTGATACCTTTGAAGATTTAGACGAGTACGAGATGCCAGTGACTAAAATGCTATCCAAACCGATTCCTTCTACTGGAACTTCTAAATTCACAAGCCAGGAATCATGTTTATTAGTGCATAAGTTACTAACTTTAAGTAACTGAGAGTAATTTCCGACCCGATTCGCAAATAATAGTGAGGTTATTTCGAAGGTCCACTAACTTGTGTTGAGTACTTTTTTACTTGTGTTTTGCATATGAACGACCGTGTCAAGCAAGGCAAAAACATTTATACCTATTCCAGTTAATACTTACAATGAAAGGTCGTACAGCTCCTGACCCTGCTTCTCAGCCAGAAGTGCGAGACAAGGCGAAATTCTCCGGCCGTATAACAATATAACAGAACTTAGATTGTTTCGAAGGCTGCTGTTAAGGTATACGCTAGGCCTGCTCGTGCAGCCGAATCTGTCTTTTGTCAAGTTTGAGCTGAACGAATTGTATCCAACTAGGAAACTCATTTTCCAAGACATGTGTGAGTCTATTTAGTGAGCTAAAAAGCACAGTACATAGCCAACAACTCATACACGTACATTATTTCCCATAATTCTATCTACTTATGCAGAGTGATACACATCGGGCTCAGTTCAGAAGCGTACGTTAGGATGAAAACAATGTGGAAAATGCGCGGTTTACTATATTTCACCATACATTCTACGTGTTCCCCTGAATTACGCCGAAAATAACTCTTCTCGCTTAATTACTCTTTGAGGCAGATATAGCCCGCCACGATTTGAATGTTAATGGGTAATAGTGGACCTGTTCCCAGTCAAGTATGGTGTTTTTTAAAAAGCTACACATAGACAAGTTACAAACAAAAAAAAAGCGAAAACCGAAACAGCATTCCGTCATTAAAAAACAACTCGGTGTATGTTAATAAGCCTTTCGCCTTTGTCACCGCTTATACTAACTACTTAGTACGTTCTTATCCATTTGTCATTTGACAATTGGCCGACACGCTTTCCAACCTGCAGAACTACATGCAATATACCAATGCCAGGCGCTTACTTTTTACGTATGAAATCAATTTATGGCGGTAAAAGAATGGCACTCGAACAAAAAGATTCACGTGACAGCTGGCTATCTCTCTTTCGGACAACGTATGGCCATTTTTGCACTTCGCTATTAGTTGGCAGAAGGATAATAGCCGACACGATGCGACGCTGCTAGTAGAGATTCGCCCCTTACTGTCCCGTTTTCTTGCATATGCCCACAACTACGAGGCACATTAAGCGTTGCATACACCGTTGAACACGGTCTGCGGACGCACAAATGTTCATTTAGCGCAAAGTGATTGCATCCGTCAGCGAAAAAAAAAAACGCTACGATCATCGTCAGGTCTTCTTTTTACTTCAGCTCTTCGTCTCCGTGTAGTTGTCCTCTACTCTGTCTCGGAGGGAGAATCACGATCTTAGCTTATATTTTTATGATAAGCGAACGCCACTATCTTAGTTGTTTTGAACGGGTAATGGTTAAGCACTGTTATACCGTGCCCTGTTGAATATTTGTAGTAAAAGCTACTCGAGTTGCAAAAAAAAAGGACGAATAGACAGCACGATTGCATCGGCCTTTTATCTTGTTGTTATTATATGCTGAAGCTTTGGCGATCCAAAGAAATACGCCAAATATTTTTGTTTTGGGTCCTTAGAATTCATAGTAATAATGCTTTTGGCAAAGAGCTCTTCAGGCGTAGTTTAGGCAATACTCAGGATATACTTGTTGCAACTTGCTGCATTTGTTGCCGAGTCAAGACTGGCTAAGGCCAATGCAAAACGATTGGAATCATAACATAGAAAAGTATTGCAACGTATGAAATACATAGCATCTTTAAGTTAGGAGTTGCTGTATGAAAGAATCCTGTCTCATGGAACTTTAATATATTCAACTACAGGCACCAATGATATCTTTCCGGGAGTTACGCAGATACCGTTGCTGACTGTCGGTGAAACCGTTTAAAACGCCTGCAAGCGCACGGTCAGGTAAAATTACATGAACTCTAGAAAGCAGCAATGGTACTAAAAAAAAACAATTTGCTTAATTAATTTTTTTTTTGAACATAGTTACCTGTTATAGCATAATGTCTCTCTGACGGAATGTGAAGTTGTTTCTAAAATCATGTGTTGCAATGAAACCTTTTATCCTAGTAAAAGTCTTTTGTTACAGGTACTATATATTTTACACTATGAGGCCAGCTTAATAATCATGAATAAATGTCATATGGTAGGTACCAAGGGTCCGCCTAATTCTCTAGTGCGCATAAAAAATTAAGTCCATCTGGAATCCGTTATATATATATATATATATATCGACGCATCAAAAATGGCACAGGCTGTGCCTAGCTTTTAGCGAGTCTCTAGGGGCTGCAAACCATATGGTGCAACATGGTGGCAAGATAAGCAATATGGACTCTGGTTGTAGCGGATAACACGCTAGGGGTCGAAAAACGCAATCGGGGGTAACACAACAAAGGAATGATATGAAAGAGTATCGTGGACCGAACCCGCTTCACAGGCTGACCGCTGCCTGCTCGTTTCTGCAAAGGAATAGACGCAGGAAGAAGGCAATGATGTGTATATCTCCGCAGCCGTTCGGCCGGTAGTTTTCGCGCCAGTGGTCAACACGGGGGTAGGTGAGCGGGAGCGTCGGGAGTCGAGGCAGAATACAGGCAGAAGAATATGGTGTAGCGTTTGCATTTTGCTCCCATCTGTGTGATAGGGGGCGGAGCCGCTGCTGTTTTTTGCTAAGATTGTCCAAGTTTGCGCTGCAGGAAATGTTGCTTCTCTCCTCGTTTCTTTGACTGGATCTGCTAGTGTCGAGCTACTGCTAGCTTCTCGGCCCCCTTCTTTGTTGGCAGCGAACTTCAATTCGTGTCAAGAATATCGAAACTCATGCAAATAGTAGGCGATACCAATGCTAGTACGGCAACAAAACATCACAAGCAGTGCTAAGAAAAGGGAACGAAGCGTCCCCAGAAAACGTCATACAGTTTGACACTGCTGCTGCAGCAACGTAGCTAAGCGTACAGACAAGCTGATATTTGAAGCATTAACTGCTACAACGAGTTCGTCGGACAAACAGCGCGTCCGATGAATGGTGCTATTTCTACCACCTTGTGCGATCTCGACGCTTTGTTCACTCCTACTATTATTGTTGTAAATATTAGCAGTCCTACACATATACACGAACACGCCGTGCGTTAGTAGGCAGCAATGCGATACTACTGCGCTAGTATCGCATGTACATGGGCCGTCTGCGACTCAGCCATAACAACATCCCGATCGCCCAGCCACAAGCATTGGAACTAGCCAGCTCGAGCTCGTAGCGAGGCTATATCTGGGTTCAGACTGGGTTCATCTTTGGTGGTTAGTCGCCCCTTTTGTCTTTCGGCTTATTGAACCTAAAAGCCGCGAAGGAGCTGGAATAAATAATGTACTTTCCGTCTTCCGCCGGTTTCAGTTTGTACTAAATGTTGTGCTGCCACGGTAGCGATATCGGCTGCCGCCGGCTTTGGCCTAGTCGCCTCTCATTGTTGCCACGGTAAAAGTAGAGCCTAATATAGAAGCACAATATAACGTGTACGGGACCAGCAGCCTATGAATACACGCTCTAATGCCCTGTCTGGAGTCTTGGGGCATTCGAGTAGCCTCAAATAACCGTTTTGTGTTGCCACTGGATACAGACCGATAGTAGCAGTGCTGGTCAAGTACCGTTCTATACGTATTTGCTTGAGTTTTATGTGTTATTCTCCCTGTTTTTCAGAAAAATCGCGGGTTGACAGATGCTATTATGATTGTAATTCGTACGTACAAGATGTACCCTTGTTATTTAAGTAGATGTTTTCGAGTTTTATCACTTTATTAGTTAGTTAGTTAGTCGATGAAAAAATGAATAATTTTTTGTTGTGTTTAATGCGGAAAAACTGATAAACAGTATAATCTTTCCAGCCAGCTTGAACAGATTTAAAATAACAAGAAAATTCGGGCTTGCGGCGCCAACGTATTGGTAATTTTTGTAATAAATCGATAATTTTATTCTATTTTATTATCTTTTTAGTTACTTTTAAAGATACTAGCTTACAAATAGTTTCCACTGAAGTGATATGCCCACCCCCGTACTAAAAAAGTGGACGGCTTGACGTAATATTGCGCAAATGAACATACATCCCATACGCCAAATAAGCTTTTGTTATTCCTAGTGCCATAAACTGACAGGGCGATGCCCTGCGGGAACCGGCAGCTGTAGTATCCATGGTATGGTTGCACTGGTTTTACTGCTGCAGGATATTTAACTTGATAAAAATAATCAATTTAACTCTTAGATTCTTAGGTTCTTAGATGGCAATTGTAAGCTTCATGCGAAGGAAGAGAGTCAACGTTCTTATTCACGCAGAATTAGCCATTTAAACGTAATGTAGTAAAATAACATTTCATAAGCAATGCACTATTACCACTTCAGGATGGCCATATACACGTTTATTGCCCAATGGTTGACATAATTTCGAATTTCACTTGACACAAGGTTGGGAGGTGTAAGTATCAATCAGGTATTTTGAAGATTATCTGCGGACATATTTTTTACGAAACCCAACAAATCAATAGCTTTTTACTCCCGGAATGAAGATAAATATTGTTGGCCTAATGTTAGCATTCGTTGGCATTTCTACTTAATTCGATTAATTATTACTTCCCTACTAGCAAGAAGACCTAAAGTTTTTACTAAATCGTAGTAAATAACAATGATTGATTATTTAAGAATGGCTTGATACGCAACTTTTGCTAAATCAGCAAACGTTCCAGGCCTATGACATAATTAACGTATTCCTGGAAATAACATCGTGCCAAATGAAAGTTAAATGGCGGGACCAGTTCAATGCTACGCAGGTATAAATAGGCTCCCCTAATGTCCTACTAAAAACCCATCGCTCGTAAGGATGATCACCGCTCTTAAAAGTAGAACCATAGAGGAATTACTCAGTATTTTAGCCTCCTGAAAAACGATTAAGGAAATAACAGCGATGGCATGGGGAGACTAATATTTCCGCGAAACGAGAAAAACTAGTGGGGTAGATTTTAATATCCGCCCTTAGAATGCACGGGGAAGCAAATAAAGAGACCCCAATTAGTCAGGTGAGCAAATTTGCTTGAAACATAGCATTCCTGCTTTTCTCAGTTCCGACTGAATTCCTCGCATTAGCTTTCATCAACTGAAGCATATGAGTCGGTTGCTCTTTCCAAGCTACGTAGCGTGGAACAGGACGTTAAAAATTGATGACTGTTCAGACTCTAACACGAAGCCGTAAATTGGAAGAACACACAATAGATGGTTAACGCAATAACAAACAAAAGCTACTTCACCCTCTGTTAGCACAGTGAGATTGTATCTTGACGACCGCATCTATTCAAGTTGCGTCTTCGCTCACCTGCTCGCACAGTTATGGAACGCCTGACCAATTAGAGAATCGCGCCGATTGCGCTTCGCGCATTTTCGAATACTTATGACTTTGATGGACAGGGTTCTGCGTTGAAGTACGTTTGGCCTGGTCGAAGCAGTCTCTTCGTTCTGAATGGATCGTGACTGGTCATGCCAGCGTTTTGATTGCACTTTATGAATTTAGGTTCCGTTACGTGCAAACTACGTTCTCTTACTTGGTCCTGCATCTAGCTAGGGCAGGAGAGGCTTCATTTCCAGGAAGACGTTTATGCCAAGGTAATATACCTGGGCTCGAATAGACTCCGCTTCCGCCTTCTCTTTCTCTCCCTATTGTAGGCGCGCTTTTGTTCCCATGTTCTTAGCCTTCTACCCGATTACGTTCATCCCGTTCACATTTATCGATGAGAAGAAGCGGTGACTTTCCTCTAGGTTTTCTTCGGATCATTCACCACCATTGCATATAGCTCGGGATTGGATTCTCCTGTGAAACTCGACTACATAAATGCTGTTACTATCTGTAGAAGAAGTAAATGGTCAAAATCGCTCAGCGGAAAAAGGGCGCTGCCGTAAGATGAAGCAGGTACGACAAGCGTCGCTAGATCTCCTAGTCATTACTGTCCTATATTCGTACTGCCGCTTCTCTCTCACGTATCGGATTGGTCCTTTCTTCTTTTGACTATGCAGCTTATCAATTCCAGGTGGGCGGCCAACTTACGTAGGAACAGTTCCGTTGAGTTGGTCGTTTTTGTTGTCGGGCGATAAAGCTGCCTGACGAGCTGCCTCATCGGTCTGCTTGCGGCGCCGACAACAACCTCACTGACTAGAATATGCAAAGAAAAAAAGGAGCCATTACGAAGGATGCAAGGAGATTTTTACGAGTTATAACATAAGTGCTCGGTTGAACGGAACATTAAGTCTTATCAGCATCGTCCGCTAAAAAGCTCGCCAAAATAGGGTTAGACGCATGAGAAATGTCGTCGTACCCGTTTTCGCAAGTGATGTGCTCATCGATTCGACTAAAAGCAATGACGCTGCAAAGATACACTTAATGGCCAGCTGCTAGAATGAAACAGATCATTTGCTGAAGACCTACATATGGCTAATGATGAAGAAAAATGAAAACTGCAAGGTTCAGATTTTATGCAATGTATATAATCTCATTGATGCTCACCTTCGACTGTTTATAATATGTTTTCGGTTCAACAGTTCACATGTGGCAAATATAGCAGTCCAAACTTGTCTAGATAGGGCTTGCACTGAAAGCTAGTATATTCAAAAGACTGGTCGCCGCAAAAAATACCTACCTGCATAGAGGAACAACATACACTAAGCAGATAATGGTATGCTTCTCTTGAGTCGATCTCGCCTTTTTTCCCTGCCTTTCCTTCGCGTTTGGTGCGCCTATGTCGCTTTATCGCAAGTGTGCTCTATCAAACCAGTACCCTAGAAAACACCGGCAAATCGCCTTTACCCAACAGACTTCAGCACGACGCAAAGTCCTTCTTCCTCCCTCACTTTCAACGGTCCCCCTTTTCGCCGTAAACGGCCAACTGAACCGCGAAAATATACGACCTTCCGTCTTCATTAGAGAGTAGAAAAGTAGCAGCACATTACATTATTCGCAAGCTGAGCCGCATTAGTATCGGGAGTCAAACCCAGCCTTTATCGATGTCGCCTGCCGCCTTCATCGAAGGTGACGCTGTACACCTGCCACTTCTGTTATTGCTGCTACAACTGCCTTGTCTTGCCGGCACTACTGCCCCTTCCACCAATAGGCGATGTGCTGCTTGCTACCTACGCCGTACTGAAGCGCCTCATACTCAAGTCAGGCACGATGGAATTGATTGGTCTGTCTGTTACTAGCAGGAGGCAATCACCTTCCTCTTCCTTCAGCTAGCGTAGCAGGACTCCCGTTTGTGCAGACGCCGGCTGGCATCGAGACGTTTCATTAGAAAAGCTCGACAGTGGTAGTATTCGTGCGTAATAGTAGCAGCAGTATTGACGCTGAACAACTCTTTACCCCTCAGAGTGTGACGCACTACGGGTACGAATAGAAGGTGGCATCCGTGACAGCAGCAAGGGCAAGCGAATGGAGATTGAAGGGTGCTGAAGTGACGGGTGGTGGTGAGATTGCTGGGACTGGTGCTAAATTGGCTTTCGAATCGAAAGAATTCTCGAAGGGTGACAGAAGAACCTCACACCGTGTAGGCGTTGCAAGCATACAGCAGGAACAACGGATATACCTTAGCCCTGCCGTCAATCAGCCACGACCCTGTAATGAACGGTCAAAGTAAACATCGCCGTTGTTGATTAAGATTGTCGATAACGGCCTATTTATCAGAAGGCTAAGGACTAATGCGCATTTGATTATTACAGCTCTAGTCCGTAGCACAAGGACTCTGCAAGACTGCTATCGCTGGTCACAAACAAGCACTTTCATGGAAACCAGCAGTGCAGACCCCAAAGTAAGAACTAATTTTATTAAACTTGGATTGTACTTCCTGGCATTACAGGGTAGCGTTGGAGAAAATGACGCAAGAATTTCTCTTTCAGTTATTCCACATTCTATCTGTCCTGTGAAGTCCATACGTACTAGTCTATGTGGCTAAAGTGTACTTGGCACTGCCAGTGCTTCATGTCAATGGAAGATATAGATCTTGTTGTAACGTTCGGCTTAAACGAAAAGGCCCGTTAGGTATTTTACAAGATTGAGAAGGCATTGCTTCTGACCTCACACACCTTTTCCGGCTAGTCCCAAGCCAAGGACAAATGTTTTTAGAAATAAATATATTATAGCATCCATTAAAACATCTTTTCCATAAAAGCCAGAAGCGTGATGTAAAAAAAAAAACACTGGCAAACATTCTTGCGTCAAACTAGCAACAATAATACTAGGCTTTATCCATTAACGGTCTAACGATAACCTGCACAAGGTCGTGGCTCTTTTTTGGTCGTCCAGTGTATGCCGGTAAGAACACGAACGCGGTCCAGAACTTACCAAAGGCCTACTCCTCTAATCTGGTTATGTTGTGTGCGTAGTACAAAGGTAGATGCCCCCGGAAATGACCTCTGCGCGGGATAGAATTCGAAACTTAGGCTGTTCAACTTCACGGTCCATCCACTTACTATCCTGTAAGCCAGTATGTTATGCTGGAATGCCATTGATAGCGTGGCTTGAAAGTTGATAAGGCTGAATATTAACTTACTGTGGTGGTCCGATCGTCCTTACTGCATTTAACGACTTATACCAACACTAAAGACCATCCAATTACTATGGATGGTGTATGCACAATGTGGAGGCAATAGAAAGGACATGATAAACGTGTGCATGCATATCGATATGGGAAATTTGAACGGTTACGAGCTGGTTTTAGCCAAGTTATGGTTCCTAGAAAGTAATAATACTCTCGTTCACACAGCTAAATCCCTTATTAAAGAGAAAAAAAAAAAACGTGCGCAGCGCATATGTGTTTTACGTGATTTGTATAGATGGTATGCGTCTAAAAAAGTTAAAAAGAGCTTACCTCGGAACATCGTGAGTTATTTTCTAATTAGACTATTGCGTCAAACTCTAACACCAATTAGGATAAGTCCAATAAACAGTTATTACTTGGGATCGATGTAAGGAACACAGTAGTATAAGCATTATGGATTGCTGCTGGGAAACTAGATCAGACAAAGGACGGAGATGCATCATTCCGAAGGTTCGATAGTGGAGCAGTTTCTCTTAAAAAAAAAAAGTACACACTTAACGAATTGGTTTTTCTATTACAGTTTGCATCTCTTAGAGTTAAACTTTGTCCAGACTGAAATCTTATTTTGCAAAACCCAACACTTTAAATTATACTATACGAAAACCCAGGCATCTCGATAAGATACGTGGCAGTCATATAGAGCAATGCGCTTTGAGGATGGATGTGACAGTGCGGTGTCTTTAATGTTCATAAAATGCTAGCACCTAGACTTGTCTATATGACCAATTGGATCGTTCAAATGTCCAGTTTAACTTCGTAGAGATCGCCGATAGACAATACATGCTTCACGGCCATGTCCCTTGACCTGGTCGGATCTACCAATTCTGATCACGAAGCGTCATCTACATTTCGCAGAATTACTTCCTTTTAGGGTACAAGCATTGCTTTTTATGTTAGTAAAATACCTGACTTGCCTACACTAAGTCATTTGCATCCTATACGAGCCCACCCTGTCAGCCAGACCTAGAAAACAACATCGATGTTTTTGGTTATATTTTCTACACTCCGCCATTTTTGACCGCAGAATTAATAATAAGTTGCCAGAAAATAATCTGATAAAGATTATTATGACTAAGATTCAGATGTATCTCACCTAATGTCTTTTTAAGCAACCTGAATTTGGACTTTTTTGTTCTCTAATTGTTTAGCTTGTCCGCTTCACTATAATCGATAATCGATAGCGTTTGAAATGGTTTTGAACAACTAACTTTGTCTTTCACTGTGGTTCTTGTTAAGAGCGCTAGCAACGAAACGTGCCTCTGTCTGCCCACCGTTGTCTGCATACACAGCTAATAGACTCAACAATGAATGCCGCTGTTGTTGTTTTTGTTGTTGCTATTACGGTATTTGTCGTTTTTGTCGCTGGTATTACCGTAGCTCGTTCTATCCTTTTTACCGTTGTTGCCATTGTAGCAACTAGAAATTCATTGGTGAACCCCGAAACGTTTCTCCTTTTCAAACCGACCACCCCCCAATCCCAGTTCGAGTGCAGGTGGGTGGAACAGCAACAATAGCAACGCGGTTCGCTTTATACAACAGCAATTCAGCAGTCAACGAAGAGAACACGCTGCGACGTATACAACAGCGACCGTGTGCTTCACGTCCATCTTACCATAGGTAGTAGCAGCAGCGTCCGTAAAAAGCTTTGCTCTTACAGTACAACCAGCGCTGCTAGCAAGCGTGCACCAGCGGATCCCAGCTCCCCGCTGACTTTCGGCTTTCGTAAAGTACAAGGCAATGATGGCTTCACCAATGAGGTTGAGCGCTGTGGAGGGAGTTGGAATCGACTGAGGCCGTAGACTGACGAGTTTTTGTCAGTGAACAGGCAACCGATAAGTTCTCTTCTAATTAAAAACTTTTCAGTAGCTTTCGTTTCGTGTGTCACCTAAATAATGTAATCACCTTTGCCCGTTTGTATCGATAAACTTCCACCGCTTCGTGTTCCTGGTTGCTGGATAGACCGGACTGAACAGAGCTAGACGCGCCGAAACAGCGTTCCGCAGCAGAGGCAACATTAGTATCACCTCTCGGAGCCGTCTAGGCTGGAGCCGAAGACCCAGCGGCCGCCGGGTGTGCGCAAAACGCCGGAACTTTTGCAAGCGACGCAATCGACAAGAGTCTGTGGCCGAGCGGGCGGACGAGCGGTCGGTTCGTGCAAAAATAGGTAGACGTTCTGCGGCATCTATTTGAGTAGAGAAACTGAAAAGAGGTAGATTTTTAGATCTGTTAGTTAACCGGCAGTTGCTGTTGCTGCCCTAATCTAATCCATCCCAGGCAAGCCATCCAACGATAGCGAACGACGTAACGGCCAGCGGCGGAAAGCTTTTGCCTTCCACTTTAGTTTTCCCTATTTTACTTCGGTTCAGAATACCGGACAACCGTTCGATGTTGCAATAAACCCAAAAGCAACAGACGGAAGGGCGGGAGATTCCGGTGATGGTAATGAAAGATGCTGACGCGCCGCATTTTTTGATTCAATTTATTGCTATTCGTACTGTTGTCGTAATAATAGTAGTAGTTATTGTTGTACGAATGGAATTTTTATGCTTATACAATTATTTTCTATTCGCTGAATCTTTATTACTTTATTTAATTCTTAGTTCAGGACAGTAAAGCGACTGCAGCAAACTCAAGGAACAGCATCCCATAGATAGATTTGTCGGCATAAATTAAACATTACAAACCGATTTAATCAAAAAAAAAAATTCATTAAATTAGCTTCGTTGGTCGACTTTTCTGTGCTAACCTATCCACACGTGACAAGGACTATTTTACCGTTCTGCCAATAAAGTAACAAGCAAAGTTCGTAGAAGTCTTGCTTAAAAACAGGGTCACCTATTTCTTCCATGAAGTAACAATTTCATTCATACCATTATTATGGTAACGCTTTCTTATTGAAAGACATTTTGTTTGTGACTATTCATTCTTGTAACGCAAATACGATGAATTTTTGGCCAGTTGTTATTTTTTTTTGCGTATCTCAAAGAATACACTTCAACGCTACGTTGTTTATCGTTGTTTTTAAAAACAATGTCTGCCGCATTGGAAATTTCTTCTATCTGTAAGAATTCTCGTCAGGCAATATTTGTAAGCTCGCTCAACAGTGATGCAGTTATAGGTATACAGATAAACTTACCTCTTATTCAAAGCATAAGATTACTCTTCATGGATTAGAATATACATATAAATACAATCCAACGCGGCAACCTCACGGCAAATCTCGTGTGTAAGAATTTCGTTAGGAATAAATTATTCGAATAATAACTGTGAATGTACGACCCCTGCAAACAGAAAACCAGCTTCGGTATGGGGATTAGCATAAGGTAAACGTGAACAAAGCCCCGTGCTTCTCCATACGACCCAAAATAAGCTCAGCGCTTGTATCATATTAAGCTACTAGAATCCCACGAACACTACCCCTCAAATAGCAGCATATGGTAAGGCTTATATTTAAAATTAGTACATACGATGGGTTCGAGATCAAGGACTAGCAACAACTGGGATCATTAGGTTATGTTATACATTTGCCACTCAACGGGTTAACTTGTCTTGTTATAGCTGCAAATTTGTTTTCATTAGCTTGAAACTTTCCTTAACATCTACACTCTCATAGAAATAGAGAGATAGAAATAATAAAAAAGAAAAGGGCGGATCGGCTTGGTCGCTACATTCTACGTTGGGTAGCATCATGCAGAATCAACCGTTGTTTCTATCTGCTTAATAGGCACCTCTCGAAATAGAGAGATTTATCTAGTTCTATTTACATTGTCCCATTGAACATCCTGTTGCACAGGAAAAAATCTAGCTAGGCAGCCACGTGCTGATGATGACGTCATCCAACGGTTCGCAATCTAGCGCTTGCGCTTGCAGTTCCAAGGAAAAGCATTTAAAAAAATACTGTTTGTCAGAATTGCCCGACAGCTTAACACGCCATTCTATGGCAATCAAGAGCAAACCTCACCCGCCGATGGTCCGCTGGCCCGTAAACGTTCTCTCCCCCATCTTTCCATGCCTTCGGTCTTCTTGTTCTAAGGTGCGACAATGCGAGGCCTCTATAGCCCGTCGGCATGTATACATTTGCGACAATGCCCAAGTTAGGGCCTTGCTGCGCCAATTCAAGCCGGCCTCATCTGGACTAGAGTAGCGCCTGCTGTGACGTAACAAGGGTTATACGCTCATTTGCACGGCAGTTAAAGGGAAAGCGTCGGGGATGATGAGGTAGCTCCTCTGTTGATAAGTGTTCACTTTGGAATCACGAACAAAGAGAAAATCCTACTTGGAGTAAAGCGGTGATGCTGAATGCAGTTTGCATGTGGGTGCGTATGTACGTGTGGATTCCTATAAATGACCGCGCTGGTGCAAAGGCTTAACTATGTACCGTACACCATTCGTCGTAGCGAGTAGCGGCACTGCTTGTGAGGATTAGACAGATCAGGCTGGCCACTCAATCGTGATTGTGATGGGGCTAGAACAATAGGGTGAATGAGGCAAGCGCGCGGCTAGCCAGGCACCTTTATAGGCGAGGATTTGCCCCGCAGAATGTGTCGGGTCCACTAGCTTCGGTACATCCTCATGCACACTTCCAGATTACTTCAATATTGCCAGATAGAGCTGGCAGCTGGGCAGCTCGTAGCTGATGCGTCGTTGATGAGCTCGTCAGTCTCATCAAGAGGCTTTATTTCTTTTCCAGTGTAGCAAACTATCATTTCGCGCCCCCTTCGAGTCTCGAAGCTGCTTGCGTTCAACGTCGACCTGTGGCTGATGCACAGGTCTCCGCCGTTTGAGCCGCTCGTTCTTCTACATTGTGCCAACCGCCGAGTGATTGAGCTGAGCTAAATTCTAATACTTCGTAAATACACAAACTCTAATTTTACTTACTTTCATTAACGAGAAGATAGCTAAAGAATAGAGACCTGTTATATGACATGGGCAGGAAAGGTGTAAATAAATTGTAATGCTCCAGTGAGGCCACTTAATAACTGTGCAAATAAAAGTCGGTATAAAGAAACGGTCAAGGACCTGTTAGTATAATAACTAATGTTGTCGTCAAGCGGATCATACTCAACCTATAAATGTATCTGTTTTGTTTATGTTAAATAGTCACTGAAGTTTATTGTTTTTGCTGTAACTTACACTTCTGTCGCTATGGCGGCTTCGGCCGGTGTCATTATGCTTAGCCTTCGCTTTTTCCCCCATGCTTAGTGGTGTCTGACATGCATGTCTATTTCCCGAAACCTTCGTTGAAGAACAGAAAAAGCGGAGTGGAAAGGGATGGCCCCAAGGCGTCTTGAGAAGCATGATCATTTTTTCTCTGGGACTTCTTCTAGCGCCTATATCGCATCGGTCGCGATCACCGCTTAGATTACATTGTATCAGCCGCCCAACCTTCCGCCCGCCTAACGTCTTTTTGCATTTGAGCCTCTTTCGCAATTTTGACGATTTGATGCCTATTGGACGTACGTAATATAGCCGTAATATAACCCAGCAGCAACTGGATTTGCTTGAGGCGCAGTTGACGATACGGTTGCTCGCACTGTTGCCGCCACTGCGACGGCCAAAACCTAGGCGTTGATCTTTCTTTTTCTGCAGTCATCATTCCTGTGCCGCTGTTCTTTTTTCCGATCGACCGAGCAAATGCTGTCCCCCGATTACCATTCTCCATTTCTGTTTCTTCACCGCGGCGGCGAAATGATGGCGGTCACGGCTGCTATTGTAGGCTGTCGCTACGGCTAGAGTTAGTTATAAGGCTGGTGCTGCCACTTCAATTTATCTCACATTGCCCACGACGATTCATCAATAGAACGTCACAGCCAGACTAGCATCGCGCAGTAGCCGCAGCAGTACGCCTGGAGGAGAAGGAGGAAGAACAGAGAAGGGGGAAGACACATAATTCATTATTGACTCCTGAAAACGCCAGTTCAAAAAGAAGAAAAGGTATAGAAGCAGCAACTGGGAGAAAGGTTCGCAGTTTGTGAAGGCAGTGCTAGGAGATGACCGAAAGATGGGCACTGAGAGGAAGGTGGGACAAGGGTGACTTACCTAAAGATGAATGTTCGATTCGAGCCGCTTAAAAACTTTTCACCAATCACTCATAACGGTAATTAGGAGTCTAAGAAAATGTTTTTTTCGTAAACACATTTTTTTTTTGTACATTTGTAAACAGCGGAAGATTATAGCTTTACCCGTCGAAATATGCGTGTAAGGGATGGTGTTCGAAGCCCGGCTTCACAGTAGGAATTCTGGGTAAATCTGACCTTGTGGGCACGCTGACCCACTAACAGTACACATTATTTATGTCCATACAATGATAAAATACAATCTGCGTTTTTGTCTTTCATTATTATATGCATATATACGTATATGTATATGCATATATGTATGTGGGTTACATGTATATATACATAAATATTTTGTGGCAGCAGCCAAGGCATTAGTATTAATATTCGACGGAAAGCTAGTATTTATTGAGTTCATGTATCGGACATAATTAATAAAATTGTTATAGTGACGAAAGAAACCCAAACGAAGAGGCATATACGGAATCAACACCGTTACGAACTGATTCAAACACTGCACAATAGAGAATTGGTCACTGAATTCGTGTCCCGTTTTCACACTTATGGACACAAACAGAATGATAAGCCACTGCAGGGCAACATCTGTCTTCAGGCCTTTTTTACGGTTTAGGCTCCACTATAGGTTGAGTATTGTAGTTGAAATATTATTTATCGTGTATTCATTGTTTTTCGTCTTTTTGTGCATAACCATATATGGAGCCAAATCATACAATGTTCAAATATTATACACAATGGTAGTTGAAAAGATGTGGGTTTCCGAGTTTACGAAGGACCAGCTTCCTTCCAGCTTTTTCCTTCCAATCTGAAAATCGGATTTGCAACTTTCCTTTTTCCTCGTAGCTCCTGCTCTACTGTCCATTTCAATTCGTACCAGTGCGTGAAGAAAGTAAAGGATTTTCTCTATCCAGCCCTGTTCGCTGAGTACCCGTTGCGGTGATGGGTCAACCGAACGTACCGAGAGTGGGCGACGTTCGCCGACCAGACAACGTGACGGATCTGGACATTGCAGTGACACGCCTGTCAAAAATGTGCAGATAGCACACTCGGTACCCGGGAGCAGGCCAACAGCAGCTACTATACGTGGAAAATAAGGTTTGCGCGAATAGTTGGCGCATTCTCTAGTAGCGTGCAGTACGGCAGAACTAGCCAATGGATTATGTAGGTTTTCCCATCAACTCGGCCGTGCCTGCCTGCCTGCCGCGAAGGAAAACCAGCGAGTGTCACAAACACGGGAGTACAAAGGCGGTACGTTTTTTCTCAAGAGAGTCAAGGTAGCTAGCCTTATCTTTCTCTTTCTGCTTTCCACAAAACGCTAGGGAACAACCTTAAGACAAGTGGGTTAGGCCAGCTTGGCCAGGAACCTGAACAGCTAAGCTGGCCGATACGAACACGATGCGTTCAGAATATGGGTTTCGAATTGCCTCTGTGTTCCAACACGGTGCAGTATTACGCAGGAACTAGAAAAAAACGAAATAAACTCAGTTGAAACAATGGTACTCTCACTCAACGAAGAACATGGTTGTGCACCATGTCCTCCTGCGCTTCACTCAAGTAATGCTTCTAGTGATGCGCGCTGAAGCCGTAGTAGCTATCGTTGCGGCCGCGCCTTACAGCGCTATCTGCGCAACCTGCTTTTCTTACCATTAGTCGTGACTCGAACACGGACAGGGGAAAGGAAAAAAGAATTATTACAGATATGCTTTCCACTGGGAGTAAACTAGAAAGGTACGGCCTTGTCATCTCGTCGCGTGTAGTTTCTTCTAAAGCTGGCTTAGTACTATTATAGTATTTCTTTTGTTCTTTTGACTGACACTCTTTCTATCATCCCCTTTAAATGCATACATCTGGAAAAGTTGACAATAGGCAAAAAATAAACGGAAGCTAAAGGGGAAACAGGGTACAGATATACGCAATCGGCTGGAAGGAATTATCGAAGCAAATCTATAGTTATCGGCACCAAAGCTGCATGCAGAGAGAGCGCTTGCAGAGGAATGAACTAGCGACTCTACGCTAGTGCGACTGATCGCTGCCGTTATTTTTGTACATGCCTACTTCTTTGCGTATCTATTGGTTTTAGGCTTTCCTTCTAACATCTAACGCAAACCTTGCTAAACGCTCCCTTGTCAGATTAAAAAACATGGAACGACTGGGTTGGCAAAAACTCTGGAGAGTGGGCAGTCAAGCAACATATGTAAAGATAATAACGCTGAAATAGATTATTCTTCCAATCTCGCTAAATCGTAGCTGACTATGACGGCATGATAAGCAAGCTAGAGCAACGTCATGTGTATAGGTGAAATCTGTTGCATAGTACTGTGCCTAAAGGACGTAATTATATTAAATATTCAACGCTAATGTATTTAACAATAATGTTATTACGTTTTAGGGGAGATAAAAGATCGTCGAAAAGCCGTATACTGAGACATCTGGCTTAAGGAAAGCCAAGGAATATCATGTGTGGTGTTGAAGAACCTCAGTGAACGTGATACATCCCGGAATAAATACTCTAATTTGGCTGTACTTAAATCGACGAATCTTTTTAAAATTGGTCAAATGGTGATTTTTTCAAAAGTTGACGATATCTAAACAAGGAAAAACGCGCCTAACTATTTAGTACGTGAGCCCCTCATTTGTCCTATTTTTTTTTAAATTTTAAAACAGATTTTAATCTACTTGATGCGTTAGGGCGTGTGAAGCTATTAGATGGCGCTAACGTCGGATCGATTCATCGTATCCAGCTGACAATCCCAGGAATGATTGTTAAACGTGTGCCCTTTTGAGTTACTACTTTTAGAAGAAGCGAAGCGTGATGGAGTTCAAAAGGACGCAGATCTGAAATTGTGTTCTTCGCTATCTTCGTGCTGAAAGAAGCGCTGCTAACATAAAACAATTATTCATCAAGTCGAAAGTAAGCGTGTAGGTAGCGTTAACATTTGTTATTTAAATATGAATCACTTCAGACTCGGCATTTATAACCTGAACGATAAAACACGTCCCAGATGGCCAAATAATCCTAATAACAACGAGTTGAAGATATCCTTTAAACAAAATGCGACGGTCGACCCAACGACTTTTCGCGCATCTAGAAGTGACCTAGACGATTATTATCAATCCAAAAGCAGGCAAAGTAAGCTTCTGTGAAATCAATAAAAATTTTAAAAAAAAATCGTTTGACAATGTCTTTTGTTGCTTACATGTTGAAGCAGAAAGCCATTTTTACACAAAGTCGTTACCTACGATAAGAGATTGATTTTTGTGATATGCCTAAGTGCAAACCGGAATGAGTAGTCGACGCTACGTAAAAGTATTCGAGCTGCACCTTTAAATATGATGCGATAAGAGGGGCTGTTATAACATGAAGTACTAACAGCCCAGGTAACAGTTTCCGCGGTAATTTGGTGGGCAGCGTGCTTGCCTTCTAGGATGCTAGTATTAGAAATACGTTGTGGTCTAGGTGTGCGTGAACCCGGACATAGATACCCTTCGTTTCTTGCAGAGAGCCAGCCATCTGATGGGATGCTTAACGGCGATGCTGACCGTAAAATTCGAAACATATAGGGATCCAAAGAAGAAGTTTTAAGGCGCTCTTATACAAATCAACTGGGTCACCAAATTGACAGAAAACAGTCTTGGACGGACAGTGATACTGCCTGCTCATTTCGGTCGGTGCGGCATAGTCACCCATGTCAGCATAAGTCTGTAAATGGGTTGACGAACCAGTTGCTTTCGGGACGAGAAATGAACTAAGACGTGTTCGAAAGTTACGAATGAATTAAACAGACTGAAAATGACGAGCATTTTCCCACTAAGCATACTGCGACACTTTTCTTACTTCCTTATTTTTTTTAATAGTGGTTTTCTATTTTTAGCTCGATTGGGTACACCGAGTATAGTTATGTCTGAATGATGAGAAGTTATTTTATTTGAGCGCAGTGCACAAAACAATGACGCTTAGCTTGGGACTAACATTGGCATATAAAATTATGAGTGATAAATAGACGCAAACATTAGCCTTTGCTGCAGTAAAAATGTCATACAGTCCTAACTAAAATCTGTCCGTATATCTTACTTACCCCTATTCGAGATGGAATATCGGATGCGGGTAGCATTGGAAGGTGCGGCCAATCAACTAGAGCCAGCAAAAAGTGTTACATATTGATTGAAGACAGCTCTGCATAGGGTCTTTTTTACGTAAACCTCTTTTTGCTTTCTAATGATAGCGCATACTGTGTTAAAAACGAACAGTTTTAAGCTGCTATGGAAGGGGAAGCACTTACTGAGGCACATGGCCGTTTACCACAACCGTTTATGAACTTTCAAGCCATTAGGTCGTAACTCAGGTATTTGATTTTCTCTTCTTCCGTTTCACAGAAAGACTTCGATGATTTGAAATTTATAACAATTATCAGTATACTCATCTATTCGTTGACTACGACGCTGCTATGATTACTGATGACAAACTTCAGTGATCTGATGACTATACCAAATGAGATTACGAAAAGAATTAGCTCACTGGATTCTAACAGCCCCAGTTGCGAATGGAAATTATCTGCTGAATCGAAATAAGCGGTTCAAAGTGTAGCCCAGAAAGAATAAAGTGTCTCTGTTAGCCAGAAAAATAGCAAGCAAATATCGACAACGGTACACAATGTAAACAGCTGTAAAAGGATCAACTCATAACAATTTACTGTATCCATAAGGGGTGCCCAATATCGTACGGAAATAAATGTTTTTTCAAAGAGTTCTAAAGTCGGATAGAAATATTAGAAAAATATCCGTATTCCAGACAAATCGCATTTTAAGATTTCAAGTAGTACACTTAACACGGCACAAATATCCACGAGTACTGCGTTATCAAGCAGGTGAAATAGCTGAGAAAATGAATGGTATGGGCCGTGCTTTCCACGTTTCGGCAATGGAATTACGAAGAAACGAGAGTACAGTGAGGTCATTCAAACAACAACAACGCTGCCCACCCTAGAAACAGACATGGGTCCCGGATGGGAACTGTGCTCATGCATGATAAGTCGTCGTCGTCATCATATCACATGGCAATGAACGTTTCCAAGGTACAGCTAATTTGGTAACCTGCTATGGCCTGAAAATTTGCCAGTCTAAGTCCGATCGAAAATGTGTGGCGTTACGTCGAAGGCCGAAGCCAGACCGGAGAAGAGATGACGAGCATAAAGTGCTTCAAGTGTGGGTTTATGATCTGGGCGTGACAGACAAGTGCATAAAAAAGGACCATATCCAAACAGAGTTGCGGCAGTGATTGTAGCCAGCGGTGAGGGATCAGAAATAAGTTTTAGTAAATGTTTACCCCTTTACAACAATTTGAAATTTATCGTTCAGCGATAGTGTCGTCACATATGCTATCATTAGGAGAAGAGCAGCTTTCACATAAAAAAAGCACTATACATAGATATTTAGTTCGGGTGCGAGCTATCTTTGATCAAACTTGCGATTTTGTGAAGTTTCTACTTTATTTGATGGGCAGCGACGTGTGGTGTTGGTCGAATAATGCGTGTATCTAGATATACTACATCCAATTCTTGAATTATTTCTAGCTCAATGGGCCGCATTCAATATAGTTGGCGTTTAATTTCAGACAGAAGAAAAACAATCAAAAAACATATAAGGAAGCACGCAAAACTCTGGCTAAAGTATTATGTTCGACTTAAAGTCAACGATGAGAGAATATAAGACAAAATTATAAAAGTAATAACTAAAAGCAGACCCTGGCCTCTGCTACAGTACAAGATACAATAAACATACATTCATAACTAAGATCCGCGGGTATATTACACTTATCCCTGTTCCACATAGAATTATCTATAATCTAATGCATTCATCGCTTATCAACAAAAATAGTACCACAGGAGACATGGTAGGATATCCTAGATGCAGCTTAGTAGACGTTCAGGAGCCAAGCCGGCATGCGCATGTATATTATTGTATCTCATTGTTGACGCCTTCGCAAATTACTTCAGCACCACGACGGCGTCTTACTGACGAGCCTAAACTGCGGGGTTTATATGCATCTCCACTTCGTGTTTCCATTGTAATAACGAAGGAAGATGAACAAGCTTTAATTCATCACAAGTGACGACGCGATCCGCAGACTTACTTTACTAGTTTTTTCGTAGCCTGCCGCAGTCGTCAAAGGGCCACCAGATCAACTACCCTCCAAGCCAGTCAATTGATAGTTCTTCGGATCTAGAAGCAACATCTCACTAATCCGCAGGACCACTTACAGGGCAGGCTAGGATCGTAGCCTGGGTAGGCCTGAGTTTCACCGCGTCAGCTCCTCCGTTGCTTCGAAGTCTGCGCGTCGGCTGCGCAGACTTTCCTCGACCCGCTTGCCCAATCTCAGCGACACTAGCGGTAGTGGTAGTACTTCTCTTCTCCACTGGGCCGAGACTTGCTTTCTGCTCGATTGGCTGCTCGAAGGTCGGAAGGGCTACCGCAGGCTCCAAAACCTAAAGGCAGGCCTTTGCCTCTCTGGCACTGTTGCCCATGGTGCGGCGGCAGTGATAGCGTTGACGGCGGGCTGGTTTAGTGAGGACAATCGGAACGGCAGTGCTGTTCATGCGGCACTCGCTGCCAACGACTGCTCATTGCCGTTGCTGGCATTCATCTCATCGTAATGACCTCGCTTACGGCAAGGGTCGACTGCTTCTACTAGTACTCCTGACTCTCTATGCCGCTGCGGTCGCTCGATGACCGCATTGTTCAGACACCAGCGACTGGACAAAGAACACAGAAATAGAGGCCAGGAGCTTCTATGGGACGGCGGCGGTGTCGTCGGCCGTTAGCAAACGACGGATGAACGCTGAACGACAAACGGTCGGGGAAAACACTCGCGGTGGTTATGCCCTGGAACACCGCCCCCCGTACGTAAATGTAACGAGTAAGTCGTCTGAATGACGCAAGGAGTGAGAGAGAGAAAATAATAAAGGGAAAACCAGTGAGCGTTAAATGGAGCTTAAATTCGTGTTGTTGACGTTAACGTTATATCGTCGTCACTGTAGAAGATTACAGGAATGGGCGAGAAGAGCAGGAAGTCTATAAGTTGAGGCATAATATCTATTAGTCTATTCATTTTTTGGGAAGTAGTTCGATCAAAGCTAATCGTAATAGTAGATGGAAGAATATGTAATATTTTGAGACAGAATTTATGAAGTCGTTTAGTAAACGTACGGTACAGTGTGTATTGCTGTGCCGGAAACTTGTTGCAGAGCATGCCAATTAGAGTTAATAGAAGCCAATAGAGCGAAGAAACAAGTTATCCAAATGCGATACTTACGCAACTTGGCATCGACAAAGCGACTAGAAACATGATTGGAACGTTTGTAGGTAATTATTGGGAAAGCGTTTAAGAGCTATATTGATTAAAGCCAGCGTGTATTACGAAAACCGTATCTGGTCATTTTGGGCTCAAATACAGAGATATATGTAACGTAGATTAAAAGCATCCGTTATTAATTAAAACCATTGGCACTATGAACTGAATAAATTTTCTTTCCAAGAGGGTTACTATCTACTTCGAACGCGCCCCACCAGGGAAGACTTCATTTTAAATTGGCTTGTATGCTTCGAATGAACCTAAACTATCTACAGCCTATAGCTGACAATTTTATTTTATACCCATATTACAATGAGAGCGTTTTCATGGGGAAGAAGCTTCTTAGTGTATAACTACTAATTTACTAGACTGTTACAATTGCGACGGACTTCGAATTCGAACAACACTTGAATTAGTTCGATTAAAATGATGACTTTCTTTACGTGTTAGAGGTGCTCTCTTTTATTTTTTGCACATTTTATCCTATAACTTTGCCAGCTTCTGGATAGCCTTATACCGAGTATCCATGTTCCTACATGTCATTTCTTCATCTACTGCTTATCGAAGTATATCAATAGTCGGATATATTTGCCCACTAGTTACCTTTTTTTAGAGCATAGGAAGTCCTGAAATCATACTGCTTCACATCGGGAGAAACAGGCCGAAGCTAACGTTGAGTATTTTTTTTTCTCAGTCTAGTAACGTCAAGTAACCAGATTACATGATTTGCTGTGCTAACGGTCCACAAGTGTCTTGAAGAGCTCAAAGCAGCAGGCTCCATTCACAGTTCAACTTTCAGCGAGTATCTTATAGTAGTAGTAAATGCCCTTCATGTTCATTATAAGTACTAGCATCGTCTTATGTCCGAACCCATTCGACACTGCTACTCAACTCCATTTCTCTCTAGCGCGATGACATTCCCTCACGTGGTCCTTCTTCACTTGGCAGTAGAAACTATATCTCGAAAAAACCATACCTCGTCTCCCACCATATGGTCACACATATACTACAGGCAGGTTTTTCTTTTTGTTGATTAAAGCTCCGTAGACTGTATGTGGGGTATACCACACGCATTCTCAACTGGCCTGAGATATATTTATGGGGTACCAATTTTTTACTGTTTCTGCATTTTTAGTATTTCGGTTATAATTCTGTAACGTGTTGCATATGAAATGCCAGTTTTGGCCAACAGAGCCTTAGAGTTTCAGGCTCTGCTTTTGCAAAAGGCCTCCTCGATTGCGACAATGCGTTCTTGTTGTTCGAAACCCTATCTCTAATTATCTCCTCGCTAGTCTCAGTTTTTAAAACGTTCACACCATTAACTGATTCATTGTTTTTATTCCGAATTCACTTATTTTGCAGTACGCTCAACCGATTTTCATTCACAGGTGTTAGAAGGCTAGGAAGTACACCAGTTAAATTTCGTCTGCTAGAGGCGCGTAGAGTTCAAAAGTGATTCAAAGTCCATCGGACATGCTTGTAACAACCTGACTTGCGACGTAGCAAAGTACTCATGCAGATGAGAAACAGACCGCATGCTTGAAACCTAATTGGCGGTATTCTGCAAACAACGTTAGTTCCCATTCAGTTGACTCAAGCATGAAGAACAGAGCACGGCATATTAACCAGTTGGTCTTATTCAGTTACAACCAGCCTCGCTGAGTCAAAAGGAACGTGTAACCAAAATGACCCGGCTCACATGGTTGACTAGAGGACTGGATTAGAAGAGAACGATTTGCTGAAATGCAATAGTCAATAAATGTTAATTAATTACACACATTATTATGAAGTGCGAGTATCTGCTGCTCCTTGGGTAATCGTAGTGAGCGCCTTCATTCACTAGCCTGATCGCTCATCTTAGGAAACGACGATGGGTGACTTACATTATATATACACATAATCAGTTAGATTGTTACAGGGTACGCAGCTTGCTGAAGACAGAAAAACGTCCGAAGGGTGTGAATAAGATTAGAAAATGATTTAATTAGTAACAAAATGACAAGCTTAACTGTGGTATTATATTAAAAGTGAATTTGTTGTAAAGTAAATCGCGCTATACTGCAACAACGACCGCAAAATAGATTTGTGCTTGTCCAGCATAAATCAGAATCTATATGACTTCGTATTACTGTCCTGCACATCATGGGACCTCTAATGTCCGCATCTGATTGATTGTTTTATATATTGACTTGATAGCTCGCATCTGCTCGAAATACATTCAAGGTAATTGCTTTCTGAGCACTGTGTTTTTCCAAAAACATTGATCAGACCGCAATAGAAGAGCATAGAACATGTAAATGTAAGGTTATTTTACCAGTCTTCCTATTGCTCTATATACAAACATACGCGCTCCGGTGATCAATAAAGTGTGCTTTATGATTTTCACCTGTATCGACGATTTCCACGCGCAGCAAAACAAGGCCTCCGAACAATCGACCTTACTTTCGCAGCGCCTTCAGAAATGCCTACCCGCGAGGTGAGTGAGTTACGGGATGAACTGAGCATCAGCGAGACACAAAGCGGCTTTTCTTATTCGCTCTCTATCTATAGCTTCCTTGTCTTTTGTCGCTCGTATTCTAAACATCTCGCTAAAACGACAGGGGACTAGCACAGGGCGCGCCGTAGCTGCCGCTCGAGTTGTTCGCATATCGAATTGTCTATACCGCACATTTTGTGACACCTACAGACGACAAGCTCTTGTCATACATGCTGCCAGAGAATATATATACATATATGTATATAGAGAGCGAGAGAGAGAGCGAGAGAGAGTATAGAGGAAGGGTAGAAACGTAGACAGGAAAAACGAGTCGAAACGCGCGGCATATAAGTATCGTAATAGCAGTAGCAGCTTACGCCATTCGTGACCATGGTAAGACTACTAGTAGCATCGGATCGTCTGCCTTCATCTGTCAGATGAACGGAGCATAGGGCTACCCTGAGTTTGAGCTAGCTTCTAACCTTCTTGTTCTCCGCTAGCTGCATTAGCCTCTTCTCCTATCGTCGTCGTGTGCGTCGCGCATCGCTTTGTCGGCTCGCTCTGGGTTCTTCACACGCTCGGACACACAATGGAGGCGGGGACGGGCCACAGTACAGGCGCCTGGCGGGGACCTTCAAGGCGGGGCCTTGGGGCGCCGTAGACGGACCAGCTTCAAGAGAAAGAATGAAGAAGATGGGAAGGCAAGACGAAGAGAATGAGTAGGCGGAGAATAGCGAATGCTTCTTTGCTTGCCATCACTTCCCACCGCCTCCGCCATCGAACGCTCTCGTCGGTTTCGTCGTCTCGGCCACAAAATTGAGTTGTCAGCCTGTGCAGTGCATGAGCCTTTCTGAGGCTGAGTGTGCGAAACTGCGTGAATTGCGCCGCCGGAGAACTGGCCGACGGAATAGTTGCAGCGCCGCGAACCAGCTAACGCAGCGGCGGTAGCAACGACACTCGCCTGTAGCCAGGGCTCCCCGTCTGTCCCGTTCCATTCCGAGCAACGGATCATTTCACAAATTGGGCGTGCTTGCTGTCTAGCTATAAATTCGAACACTAGATGTCACTACCGCCGCAACTACCGCTGACTGAACATCCGCCCCGGTTATTTCATGCCTTCCTACTCGCAATTCCCATTTCGCGCTATCTCTTCTGTCCTGATGCGCCTGGGTTCGTCGTCGTTCTTTTTCGTCTGCTTTTGCCCCTAGATACTTTGGACAAGCAAAATTCGATTGGAGGGGAGCGATTTTCTATTTTGGGGTGTTACCACGCCACCCTTCGTCGTTTGAGCGTCGTCGCAAACGTTGAGAGAACTACTGCTGTTACAAGTTACTGTGTCTGGCTGTACAGGGCACGACAAGCGGCGGTCTTCGTTCATGAAGCGGCGAGTGAAGATGTGGCAATGAAATAGAAGTATATGAAAGAGCTAGGTGTTCAGGATAACAATTCTAATGACCGCTATGGAACTTCGTACATTTAGAGCTCGATCCAGTTTGATGGAACTGCTGCCTCTTGTCTGACCTTACCATTTCCGTGTAAAGGGAGAGCTTGTAAATGGTAAGCGAGTATCGAGTATGCCGCTGATAATGATGGTAAAATACAATTGTCGATTGTTGTGAGCTAATGGTAGAAAAATTGAGGTGCCTGCTGAACGTTCGTGAGTGCATAAGAAGTATCTTCGTTCAGCACATACCTTACTGGTACATTCAAGATTAGCCGTGATCGCTGTGTAGCTAACTGTTCGGTCAGAGTCAGTAACAGGAAGACTGGTACAGAAGAGAGTGTTCTGAAGATATGTGTTTAGCATAGGAACGGGAGACATTAAGCTTGACGGTTTTGAAGGGAGCATTTAAAGCAGCCTTTTTCTACCTCCTGCTCTCTACGCATGTAATATTGTCTTTTATTAATATTTATTAACAGATATGAAAAGCCTTTCGATTTAGCTTTTAGTTTGTACGTATACGAACGGTTCTTGTAGACTCGACAAAATTCCTAAACGCTTGTGGCGTGAGCTGGGCGCCGGTATTTGCGATTGGTAGTGAAATAAACATATACGAGTATAATCTGTGGTTTGTTGTATCTATAGTAGCAACGTTCAGTATGCTTCAATTAAAGCTAAACATTTCTCATCTAACCGGCGGAAAACCTAAAAATAAAGCGGATTTATTCGAATGGCAGGATAGCCTTGGGCCAATTTTTAATTGGAGCTTTCCTTGGCTTCCGTGCACAATTAGCACAATCGATACATTCCAGAGCCGTGTTTTTAGTATCATTAATTAACCAGCGGGCAATAGACATAAAGTTTGAGTCATTTGTCTGGACTGTGTGGCTAATGTTAAGCTCATCAGGTACTTTCGTTTGTAGAAATTTAGGTATCACTATTTGGTTATTTAAAAGGTCACCATTTTCGAGCTGATAGTACATCGTTTAAGTTATTTAGGCAATACATGAGATCACACAAGCCGCTTTAGATATTGTCTGCCAGGAATGGCACAACAAATATCTGCTATAAAGACTCAAGGACTATCCATCGTTTCCAGGGACACCACGTTGTTCTACTAGGGCGATTATCTATCTATCTCATCTCTCAGTTCTTTTTATATTTGTTGGTTGGAGATCAGACATAGAAAGACATCGGCATTCGCGAGTTCTGCGGCCTGCTCCTGCCTGCAAAAGATATGCTGTGTAAAATTACTACTTCCTTTCATTATCAAAGATGTCAAAAGAAGCAGTTTATTGTCGATAATAAGGGTACAATTTCTTTCATGACCGTAAATAGAAGAGTAAGAGACGTTAACTATAAGAGGCGGAGTCTTCGATTTATCCTTATTTCTGCCCGTTCGGCTTGAAGATCGGCTGGTGTGTCGTATAATCTTCTCAGATTCACCCGTATATCAATGAGGTATTACCGCACCTATCGATGCTACCTACGTTAGCTGCAATAAGGATAGGATCGTAATACACTGGAAGCGAGTTGTTTTCTATTAGATTTTCGTTTCATCTAAAGGACAAACTCTGATTATCCTGTGGAGCAGTCCTACGGAGAGGAACCTTGAGATTTTCTCTAACATAGTCCGTTAATGTATTTCAAGTGCTTTCGGGTGTACGTTTGTATTAATCGCATTGAATCTGCAGTTACCGCGATGCTGTTTTCCTAGAAGGTTGAAGTTTGTTTTAGCATACCCTAGGCAATCTAATTCCTCCATATTTCGTAGTCATAGAGACCGGATTGAAGCGGAGTTACCGAACATCGCTTAATTGATTAAACTAAGGTTACTTAAGGATACTTCTGAGTGATTTATATGGTTGCAATATCTGAGGTGCAACTTTCCAGATTAAACTGAACTGTTCAAGGAGTACCGTGTAGATGTTCCTGACCAAAATTTATTCGTATATCGGACACTGGTCTGATATCGTGGTCCTGTAGATCACACTTAAATAAACGGATACGGAAACGTGCATAAGTGTCCCTTTAAAGGTTAGTTCATGCTAGTTCACAAGTGCCCGGGGGCTTTGTACGAAATTTTAAGTTTGTTAGATTAGAGATTCTTCGATCTTGATGGAACGCCTAATTTGTTAATAGTTAATGTAGAAGTCATTGTTGTTGCATGACTAATACGGTATATAGTATAGTCTAACTAATGGCACTGCTTAAGGAAGCGTTTAAAATTAAGCACCGCTGGTATCTTAACTGGTTGTTGATCCAAAAACTTAACGGCTATTACGTAAACATTTGCATATTCGGGTTTCAGCAAATTAAACATTGTTTTTGTTATTTCGGAGGCCTTGGTAATTTGAACAAACGGTTTATTTCATAGTAATCGTCGAACGCTTGACTATTATAGCAAATAGTTTATAGATCGATTTGAATATGAACTTAAACTCAACGGAAAGCTACGTTGTCAGAAAGTGCAGCCAAACGTTTCTATCTGTTTATGCTTTATGCAGCATAAGGTACAACCTATGATGTGCTGGTACTTCTTTATTATGTATGTCAACTGCAATGATCAGATTCCAATTTTTTTTTTTACTAAAATAATTCTATTGCCGGATCGTGTGAAAGTTTAGGAATCCTGTTATGAAGCCGTTGCAAAATAAGACCGTTATTGTTACGTAGGTATGACGTTCTGAATAGTATTTCATATCAAAGTACCCTGATTTTCAAAGAAGCGATCCGGTGTTGTTTTACGTCTACCTTCTTAGGTTCTACTTTCCTAAAGACAGATGTTTTTTAAGATACCAATAATAATCCACACCTACTAGCACGTAAAACTTTTTTACATCCTGCTATTCGATTTGAAGTAAAATAGATAGTCGGTTTTACATAGATTTACATATATCCATCTATGAAGTTGATACACAGCCACGTTAGGTTTGTCTTTTGTGTTCCTTTTTTTATCTTTCCGCTGTTTATCTACGTCTGTATACCATTCAAAGGTATTTAGTTTTTTTCTGTAGGTCCATAATAATTTAATTGTGTAGTGGACGGAATGTTATGTTGAGTTTACGCTCAAAGGATAGAAGTTCCTAGTTTGCTTTCCGAAGCAGCGCGGGACATTTAGGTCGTATATAGCAAGGGGTTTGTAATTGAGAGGACTGTTCGTAAATGGTTTGCCAAGTCGTGTTAATGTGGATCTGAAGGTATTTTGGAAGGAAGACGACCGACAACCAGTTGGTGAACAATTAAGCGTCAAACAAAGTGCGCTCATATAACCATCCATATTTGTGGAATAAAAAATAAATTATTTTGTAGAATTTATTCAAAACTTAAGTTTGTATGTCTCATGACTGAAGTGAATGTCATAAAGAACCACCGTTTTTCACTGCCTCTCGACGTTCTGCTAAACATAGAGTAACATGCAGCAACAATGATAGATTCTTCACAGGGACTTGTTTCCGGGGGGGGGGGGGGGGCGAGAAGTGAAGTCTCCACTTCGACATAATGTAAAAAAATCTTCACCAAAAGAAACTAGAAAGGTCAGGGAAATACTTGAGAAGAACAGGACAGTCAACGGAGTCTGTATATGGCCCAGTTACAGCTAAGAAAAGAAGCTAACCATCAAAAAGCACCCGGTAGGTTTGGCAAAGCCATCGTTGTCCACGGTGTCACTTTTTGCGACCACTGGCGACTGAAATTAGCAACTGCCTTTTGTCAGTTAGGAGGTCTGAAAGACGCATTCGTCAGCACCCTGAAACCTGAAAGTTTCTGGAAAGAAGGAATAGATAAACTGGTTGACAGATGGCGCGCAGCGTATTAGCGAATACAGAGTAGATTCGTCTCTTACTAAAGTTCAGGTGAACCGCCATAGTTCTTATTATGGGAAAAATCAAACTTAAGTTTCAGCATGATAGAATAACGGTAAACTTATATGCTAATATAATAATAAAAGCTAATATGTTACACAACTTTCTGAACACTTTGTGTTTCACTGTATTATACGTTAAAATAGATATTTTTTGCATATTTCTACTTTTTTATATCATGGCACTCTCTGATATTGACTCAAGATGATTTTTAGGTCTCGTCTGCAATATGGTAGTAGCACGCTACAATGTTTCAACTTAAATTTTAGAAATTTTCTGTTACCTTAATGCCAAACTGTCACAATATGTATGTCAACATATTTTGCTTTATAAGTCGAAAGAAGCAAATGCGCATAGTCGGCTCGTACCAACGACTCTACCCATTGCCGCTTCACCATAAGTAGCTATTTTTGCAAATAACAAACTTGCCAAACAATGTAGTAAAGTACACCCTGCTGTCCTATTTATACATATAAAAGAGAGCAGAGGGCATCTCGTGTCATCTCTATATACGTGCTCCACTAATCAGTATTTGTGTTTGTATTAGTGCGTGATCATTACAAACAGTGGTGACAGCGGTGGAGTAGCGAGTCGTCAGTTCGCAAGTCGTTGAATGAAAATCGGTTTGGACGAAGTGGGCAACCAATAGGCTTCCAGACTATGGTCTATGGTGAAGCGTTCGAGCGAGAGTCAAAGGAGTTGCGTTGTTGGTAAAGCTGCCATTTTTTGACAATTCAAGGCCCGGACTTTGAGGACAGCGGTACGTGTCTACGGCTAATTACATGAGCGTCTCTTGTTGTAGCTAGCTTTTGTCGAATTCTACTCAGTACTAGTTCAAATTCGCTGCGGGCGGACGCCGCTGTTGGACAAGATCGCCTATTTCGAGCGGTTTCCATGGAGAGCACTACCTGACGCAAGAGAATATTATGCGCAGACATAAAGGACCGATGGAAACCTCCGCGCGTTTACCAGGACAAGCGTTTCTGTTGGAGTGCGTCAGGTTGTCGTCTGAGCTCAAAGTGCCCCAAAAGGGCGTTTAGTAATCTTGAGCGTGCGGCTGCCTCGTGAACTACCTTAATGTCGCTTGACTGTACGGCCCCCGCAAAGGTTGCAATAATCAGACAACGTCGTTCAAGCTTTTGTGTTGTGCAGAGTCGTTACAAGCTAAGCGTTGCAGTGTTACTAGCAGCTAGACTCGCTGCGTGAGCATGGCACGGGACAAAGGATCCAATTCGGATGCGAACCTTTTGTAAGTGTCCATTATAGAGTTGGAGTATATTGCGGTGGTCGATGTCAGGAGAATGCAAGGGGCAGACTACTACCCGAACGTTTTCATCGTTTGCCTTGACGCGGGAACAGATGTTCCGGGCTACGTACTCGTTAAAAACCGAAAGGAACACGGCGCTCTTGCAGATTGCATGATGCAAGGCCAAAGCTATGATGATGCCATGTCACTCTGTGAAAACAGGTAAGCATGCGAGAATTCAAAAAACAGAGCGGATACTGCGAAGTTTCTATACTGCCTTCGACATAGTGACAGAGATCAGGAAGGTGGTATGAACAGTAGTGGTTCGTGATAGACGCTGCCGACCTTTCCAGTGTAAGGGCCAAGTGTGTAGAGCCTGGCGTTCGCTTCCATCCGCACAGACCTACAATTGCAAGGAGGGGGAAACGAAGAGGGCGGTCGGTCGACGAGAACGTTGCGTGTGACAATTGACGGACGGAGCTTCAGCAGCCACGAACAAGAGTCCTATTTGAGCAAACAGCGCAGGCAGTGCAGAGCTTTGGAGACGGCGTGAGAATGCCGGCGAACATCAGAGTACGTTATTACAGCAATCCTGAGATGGCTGTTAACGGCATGTCATCGCATGGCTGGAGAGCTCGCATCTCTATGGGAAAAACTAGCAAAAGAAAAAGTGGACCGCATGTTGGGACACATACGTAGATAGTACGGAGCGTCTTGAGGGGCATATTAATAATGTATTTAGTGATGAGGTGTAAAGCGATTTTCAAGTGATTTTTAGTTACCAGGCAATCCATAATACAGTCGATAATTCGTTGAATATTAAGCGGCTACATTACCGTTTACCCTGTAAAACTATTTCTTCTCGGTTTTTGAAAACACGTGTATTTAGTCGAATCTGACGGTACACAGAGGGCTAAATCAGAGGTCGGTGGCACCTTTTGTGGGAACTGTTCATATGAGCTTATATAGGAAATTTTACTAATTTAAAACGATGAAAGACTGGCTTCAAGTTCTTATACATCCGTGTCCACCTGCTTCGTGCAACCTTACACTCTATTGAAACTTAATTTGTATCGACATGAACGACTGTATTCCACGAAGACAAAATGATAGATGAAGCTTGGAGGGTTTTACATGCAGACGTAATGCGGTACGATTTTCCTTCAATTATCTCTTCAACCACTATTATAGTAGTTAGAAACTATGGATGAGTCATTAACTTTGTGTATAGTCTACTACTTATGGATACTTTATCATTTGTTTAATATGATAGTTTTAAGATAACCTATAAAAAAGTACGTCGTTATAGAACTGACTAGCATACAAAAAACAATACCTATGGATGGAGTAAATAAAAAAGTCTCGCTAAAAAAAAATATCAAAATGGTTGTCGCGATAGGTAGGAAAAACAATTAAAGGGGCGGGCTTATTTTACCAATTACTATCGTTGTGATATAATTTGATGTACATGATCCTTACCCGTTATCTTTATTATGAAAAAAAAAAACATTAGAATCATTATTTTCGTCATCCGAATCATTGGAAAAACTTAAATTCCTAACACGTGAGTGACCCCGTCTATTGTCTGTATCATCAGGAAAGGAAAAGGTGAACACAGTATCGGGTCAACTAAAAAGAGTAAGGCAGCCACTATCATTCAACCGGCGGCCCATTCTTTCGTTCGATGTAGAAATTAGTAGGCACATCCACAAACGAATACAACCGTCCCAATTTACCTTAAAGTATTTTTTTTTTTGGTTCCTATCAGCATATCATAGAAGCAAAAGAAGAAAAAGTAGTACTAGCCTGCAAGCCTTTATTCACGAAGTTGAGACACCCGATGCGCTTTCGAAAATTTTACACCCGCAAAGTTACTAAAATATTTCAGTTAGTGGCGTTGCCGTGCTCTGTGCAACGATTGTTGATGCTGCAATACGGGAGTCGGCAAGAATTGCGATGCCAGACTAAGGCTCGAAGGGGCAACTCGTATCTGTCGAAAACTATGAAAAAGGGATTTTAGTCTCTGGTCTCAAATACTTTGAGCCATCATTTAGTAATTCTCCTCGTGCATGCTATATAGCTTATGTGTTGTTATGTATATCGCTATTGGCATCAACTTCGACTGAAGAGCGAAGCAGAGAGGTGCCTACCGAGGCGAAGGGAATAAAGGCTTGTTTCAGCTTTTTGTAAAATGAAAAAACCACCTCGAGTTGGACCGCTTGCCTGAAGGGTAGTCCGCGTTGTTTGCTGGATCGGTGTTGCTGTCGTTGTCTTCGTGTTTGCTTTTCCCGATCCTTTTAATCATGTTTGCCCTCCGCTCAAAATACGTTCCCTTGCTCACAACAACAGCTCCCCACCTCTCTTTTCTAACCCTGATGGCCCCCGCTTTGGCAAATGCTTTGCTGACTCGACTCCACACGTAGTTGGAAAAACCTCACGGTAGCTTTGAGAATGGGATGAGGTAGGTGACGGATTTGAGATGAAGTAACACTCGCTACTTCGTTTTTGGCTGGCAGCAAAGCGAATGTACGCACGTCTCAATTCTTATAATGGGGTTCGATACACAAAGTGGCAATAAAAATTACGAGTACACCCGCGGAGACCTGTGTTCGTAGACGTTTGCGGTATATGACGTAGGCGATATATGAAAAGCGGATGCGTTTATACTACTACCTATACCTTTGAAGCCCCTCTGAAACGGTCATATGTAGCACACGAATAAAGTCTAACTTCATTTTCTTTTAATTTGGAATTTGATCGATATAAAAGGAGACTACCATGTCTTTTCGTTGGCTTCTTTGTCTAGCATATATATATATATATATATATATATTGTACATTTTTGTAATCTAGCTCTGAAATGAGTTTTTGAAACACGATTAGCTTTTATTTATATGTGTGTCACGGAACATTAGACTAGAGCGGACAACAGTTCCTGAAAAAACACAGTGGGTTAGAAGCTGAGACTGATCGATATGATCGTGCTGGCAATCAGTTGGAACACACAAAGTTACCTTAATCCTTGTTTTGATGGAACATGCAGACACAAGCCAGGATTTTCTTTACATATTGAATAATACAATCCGTGCATGGCTTAAAGGAAATGAAAAAAAAAAACGCTGTTTAAAATACAGCAGGATTTTGGGTTTGTTAATAGCATCCCTTGGATATTTAATACATACCGAATCGAAATGGTTACCTTTGCTTCAGTCACATGTTCCTCTGTTAGAATTTTTAAATGTATGACTATACAGGCTAGTTTTCGTCATGATCAACTTGAATTCGATCTAACTTATGAGTTGGTAATACAATAATATGTCAAGAACATTTTTTAATGGCCATTAAACTGCAGTTTCGCTAAAAGCCATTGTTGATTAACGAACTTCAATAATTAAATGCTCCCGTGCACCTCTCTGTGCTCCCTCTATGTTCTTTATCTACTCGGACTCTTCCTACTTGTACAATATTCGCGAGTACACTTTTCGTTTCTTGCGCTGAGTCACTTCTGCTTTTTTTTTTTGCTGTCAGGTCCTGTCTTCTTCTAGACACTACCTTCCCAGTTACCCCTTTATAAGGCAACCGTGTCGTAAACGTTTCTCCCTATAAAGCGCTTTGAAGCACGAGCCGTAAATTCTTAAGACGAATGCACCGTTCCCTATAAATTGTGCTCGCTTTCTTACTCGATATAAAACACTGCTAGTAACACAACGAGACAGCCACTGCCGCCGATGTCACGACTTTACTTCAGCTGCTTGTGCTATCACGACTGACGCTATCTCTGGTCTCTGGCTTCGTCTCTACTAGAAGCTGTACACGACGCGCGCTGTTTTTACTCGTGTTTTTCCACGGAACCCCACTGCCCTGCAGGAGATGCAAACTCCAAACACGCTGATAGAGGACACCAACGTGGACGATAAAGCAGGTAGCCAGTGAGCGGTGATCTCCGACGAAGATGTCTTCAACGGCGATCACAACAGATGGACGGGTGACTACGTGGATAGACGGCAAGCAAAGCCTTGATCGACGCCCGACGATGTAGGTGAGAGAAAAGTTGTGCTCTGAGTGTGAAAAGCAAAGCAAGAGAGAAAGAGGGGACAGAGAGGAAGAAAATGAATGGAAACAACAAATTATCTCTTCGCGATTTTGACCCTCGCTCTGTCGAACTCACTAGTCTCTCAGTCCGCATATCTGGCCGCGTTTTCGCGTACCTGTGAGTTTTCATCGATCAATCATCCACCATGTCCACTAGCCGAAGCTGTCCAAGGGATTTTTCGAAGTAGGGGGTGGCAGAGTAGGTGGCCGACAGAGTCACTAGTGCTGCTGACGGCAGTTTCCTGGACCTCTCCTTATTGTCGTCATCGAAGTCCACCTCCTGAATGATTCGACTCACGTCTTGTTCCTTGTAAGGATAAGAGAAAAAAGTGAGAGGGAAGGAAAATGACGAGATGCTCCAGCCTTTTAGCGTAGCCACAGATGGAGACAGTGGTAGTAGCCCAAGCAGTGGTAGCCCCATCGAGGCCAATCGGAGAGTCGGGGAAGTGATGGTTATGGCGTACGTTGGTGTATACCAGTGGTCGTCGGTGGCATCAGTAGTAGTTCTGTTCAATCAGCCACTGCCCCAGCTTTTGGAACCCGCTGTCTGTCTGGATGACCGCGCAGGCGCTGTCGACACCATAGTGCTATCTCCACTGTCTGCTGTAAGAAAGCAACCTAAGAGGGACGTTACCCTTCGTTACTTGTCTCATCTCGAACAGCATCAAGGGCTGCAGTGGAGGACACCAACGACGACAGCAACGAGCAGTCACCGTCAATGATGCAACTGCGGTAGGAACACTACAGGACGATTGCAGCCACACTGGCAGAAAAACGAACTAGGAAAACTCAACAAAAAGGGCTGGGCTGAGAAAAGGGACTCGACTAGGTTAGGCTGAACGTTCCTCTACGTTGTTTTTTACACTTCAAGGAAAGTAAATAGGAACTGAAAGAACACGGTGAGAGTTCTTCTTTAGAATTGCTGCCAAGTGTGAAAGAAACGATTTCCTTGGTAAATTCTAGATTTGACGATGGGGTAAGATGTAAAGCTACAGCAGTGTGTAAATACGTAAACAATAGCCTGCCTAAATACTTTTTTATTAAACGAATGGGTCAGAGCGAAATAATGTTAAGTTGTTGCATTTGATTATTAATGTCTTAGATTCGGCTTAATTCTCAGCTAGGCATTACAACCTTTTAAAGCCGCAGTTAAAGAGAATAATATATGGCGGTATGTGCGTACACTATGGTAAGGACTCGACCAATCACGTCAACTCGGGTAAATTTTTCTTACCAAGACAATGGTTATCTAGGGAAGTGGAAAAACGGTGATAATTATGGTTGCTAAGTTGTCAAAACTGGAGTTCTTTCACTACAATCCATTAATTTTGCATTTGCTAGATACTCGCTTTAAGTACCCAGGTTTTGCACCACCTAATTAGAAAACGCCTCTGAAATCTATAGAAGCCACCCCAGGTTTGAAACATTATATCTATACGAGTAAGCTGAGCTTGGCAATCGCCACAACTTTCATTGGCCCTAAAAGTCTCGACTGAGCGCCTACTATTTCAATCAAATGTAAACATCCATTTGAAATTCCGGATCACAATGTATGTGAGTGATGCAATAAACGTACATAGATATGTATAGATAGTAAGAGTTAATTATTTTGCCAACCTTCGTCTGTATCTTTACTACTACTTTTATGCTTTGAGTCCGTGCAAAGTGTCTCTGCGTACGGTAGGGAACTGCTTTGTTTAAAATGAGCTGTCGTTCGGGATAATCCTGAAGTCGCCGTTAATCACGATTCTAATTGGCCGCTAGGGTATCGGCCAAAGCGGTCCCTAGAGTCCGAGTGAAAACGAAGGGACGAATTAAGCTTCAAAATGCACACAAAAAAGTTCAGTCATGGCCTGGGTCGACCTTCACGAGCCAAAGGCCCAGTACGGGTCGAGAAAGCACATTCTTGCTGCCCAAATGGCTTCGCTACAGCGATCGGCCTCTGGTCATAAAATACTTCCTGAGCGATGAGAGTTATCATAGGCCGTATAAAATTAGGATTTAATCAAGTCGCAATATAGGTAAAAAAATTCAGCAGAGAGCGCTATCTGAGACGGTGAGTTAGAATGGTGAAGACTAAGAGAAGTTAGAGATCGATAGACCTTACATTCATAGAATACGTGCTATTTCATCAAAATGGTATATCAAGATAAGCAGACGAATACATTACCTACATCGTGAATAATTATGTAGCTCGTCTCGAGCTTTCATACGATTTTCGAACTCTTCAAGCCAATTTCAAAAATAAATATCGTATTTTATTGTTGCCGATCCACCATAGAGTACCCTAGGATTAATAAAACGGCTGACTATAGACAATAACTGCTCAGCAGCCATATCACTCCTTCTGATAATTCTCGCCTGGGTTGTGGTCGTCACCTAACCCGGAGATAGATAAGGCTTTTACACACTTTGTTCTAGTTAACTACTTGCCTACTTATGGACGCTCGTTCTCGTCTACGTACTTCACCTTCGACACGACAAGTTTTATTTCACTTAGTAATTTTCGATTGTAACATGTTATGTGGCCCTGTATTTGGTCCTCGTTTGCCTAGCCTGTATGATGCCAGCTTCTCCTAGTCGTCAACTGTGGGGGAAATTAATGGATTTCGATAATCTATCTACCTTCCTTTGCGGCCCTCTGTCAGCTACGAACGCAAACGCAACGCTCTGGCTATTTGGACAAGAAACGCTAGTTGCAAATTTAAGGTGCCTCTTCCTGTATCCGTATTAATAGCTACGTGATCACTAAGATCATATGCTTTCACTGCTGTGCTATGGTGTAAATAGGCGTATCTGTTTTATTTGCCTGATTGGGCAGACAGTCATAGAAATATCCCCGAGCGAAGTGTTACAGAAATGTCTATTGAATGTAATACACCCGGACGGGCATTTGGCTAACGAAAGCCAATAGTACTGAATCTCAAATTAAATGGAAGTAGATCATAAATCAGTTTGGAGCTTCACAAAATTATCATCAAAGAACAATGATTATTGTGCTCGTTAGTATAACTAAATCAGCTTGGTAATGACGTGTCTACAATGGAGAATTTATTGATTTTGTCCTAATTACGTAAAAGTGCCTACAGTTTTCATTACAAAAACTGACTAGAAGAAGCAAGCGATTATAATCATTAGCATAATTTTTTTTCAGAAAGCTAAAACAGCAGCTTGGTGCATTAAGGTTACACGGGTCTCTCAGACTTCAATAGGCAATGAGTTCGGACGAACTCCGCGTCAGGACTGTGTGGAAGAGATACGTCACCTATCGATCGGCCTGTTCTCCAGCTCGCTACTACGTCGCCTATTTTTTCATGGTAAAGGAAGTGTCGTTTTATTGAGTGCTGCCGCAAACGGGCAAATCGAAAGAGTTCAATCTCGTCACATTAAGATCGAATAATGCTAATGATTAGATCGGGGTAGCGAAGGGGGGTGTAGGATGTTTGTTATGCTGACCATGGGTGATATGTGAACTGTTAACGGTATAAGCGCGAAGACCTTACCCCGTGGCACAAGCTTTTTTTACCTAGATGGTTTAATAGTTACCTATATAGTGCATAAACCATTTTTATCAATTGGTCCATAACCACATCCAAGCAGTCGCATTTCAATCAGAAAAATTATCGATTCTATGCTAAACGTCAACAAATATTGCAGCTGTGAGCTTTACATAAGCGTTTTTGTTTTTTCGCATAAAGTTGTCTTCATTCTTCTCCTAAAATAGACCTATATTTATACTAGACGCTCCATCCGTGTCCGCGGCATGACAACGAATAGAAGCTGAGTACTGGTAAAATCTCCATTCAGTTGTAAAATCGACGATTATGATCCCTCTGTATTTACTACATTGGGTCAGTTTAAGCAGATATTTAGATAGTTGTAGATATTGAAGCGGCTAAATGAGGCTATTCAACCCAGCGTTCTATCTCCAGTCGAAGCTAGCTAGCCAGTATAAAAGTTTGTTATTTAACCATACAGTCACACTACCCAGTTATATTTGAACAACATAATTGCAACTCAGTTGATCAGCGACTACTTGAAGTCTTTAAAAAAATAGGTCAGTGACACAGATCGTTTTTTTACAACAATGACAGGCGTTCCTTAAGCCTCCAATAATCTTCTCTTAGTCTTAGTTACTTTATTATCTAATTGCAATGCGTTATATTTAACGCTAACGCATGTAAGCTTACTAATCAGATCTGTCTTATTATTGAAAAACTGTAGTCTCCATATACATATATATATATATATATATATATTTTTTTTTTCTTTCATTTAATACGTCTAACCCGTACGTACGACTATATGAAGCATTGATTCCAGCCCTGTGACATGAGAGCCGCATCAAAAAAATTATAGGGAGCTTCGCGGAAATGCCCAGCCCAACTTGTGTTATAGATGTTTTATTGAGAATCAAACCTCCTTACCATTACATCGATTTATAAACGCTAGACTGCTCAGGCGTTAACCCTTGTGCACCAAGCTAATAGTTGCTTGCAACACATCTCCAATATTATATAAAATAGGCGCAGAGATTGGCGTTCCATTAGCCGAAATTCTAAACAATGTGTTTAGTTAGCAGATGCCCAGACAGATACGTGCTGGCTAAGTAAAATCTTATGTATAAATGTACGATATTTGTTAATTTAAAAATATCAGGCCTTTTATACTTTTTAATAAATGCTTTCTCTATTATATTGATTTGATATATGATGATACTATTTTTAACCTTTTACTTAAATTAGTTAACCAAATGATAGGAATAATTGTATTACATAAATTATGAACTTCTACCGAAGTTTGTCCTCGGTTAAACAATAGAGAGCATTATTGAAGGTGACTCCCTCGAAAAAAAAAAGTCTTTCGAAAATAATATTTTCTGGAGCCGCTAACATTGCGAGAATCGGTGCAATTTCAGATGTATATGCTTCTTCCATATTTTACGCTTGACTATATAATAGTATAAAAACAATTTCAGAATGAACATTCAATGAAGGAAAATCACAGATTTCAACGTTGAGTGTGATCTTTAGCGAGGCACGTCATCACGCCTGTTCGTATTTAGCACCTTATTCATCGTAATGGCTTCAATATCGTAATAAGCACTTCACCTCGACTAAACCCATCTGCGGTAGATCAACGCGGCCTTTTGTGAGCATTTTGCGATTAGACAGACGCTGCTACTGCGAAGACTTTGCTTGCTATCGCCCTCCTTTCTCCCTGCTTTTGCTGAACAGTGGATTCCGGTCTCGCAATTGAGGTGCATCGCCTTAACTACGGGTCTTCTGTAGCCACTAGCCAGGCGATGCTAATCGTGGGGGATAGGGGTTCGGACATTGTTCTTCGCTACTCTTGATGTATAGGATTCGATCTTCCTTAACATGTATATGGAAACACCCAGCATCTACTCGTTGCCACAATCCATATACACGCTTTTATGATCTTCTCTTTGTAGATTGTATATATACGTCAGTGATACAATGCCTCGATGGCACCACAGTTCCAAAAGAAGCTTCTGAGACATCTAAAACCAATAGTAACTAGGTCTATATGTACCGAAGCTGTTGGTATTTGTTGTAGGCGAGGAGCCAAAATAGTCCTTTGTTCTTTTTATTGCATCACCATAGATAACTACAGAATCAAACAGAATCGCTAGATTGCGTTTCACTGAGCCTGTTTTGTAGTTTGCCGATAAACCATTGTCTATCAAAAGCTAGCTAAATGATGTGATAACGCTCTAACCGGAATTGTGATAGATATGTCATGAAGACCTTTTAAAGTGGCTACGGGCGAAGCTACTGCAATATTTCGCTTCTGTAGAACAGCAAAAAGTCATCTAAGGCGTCCTTATACTGATTTACTGCCAACTAACAGAGGATTTGAGAAAGAAAAATGCCAATTATAACACTCAAGAAAGTTGAAGTCATTGACCCAAAAATAAAGAACGATGACGGCAAGTTCTTTCTCTGGCTTTCCTTAATTTGCTCAAGTTCAAATCTGTACAGCATACATGACCCCAAAAAAAGGAAACCAGTTGAAACGATAGCGGCCTGCAGCCGAACCGCCTATAGCCTGTTCTAGGGATCGTTCTGGCTATGTTTGGCTCGGGAACAAACGCATTACTCCAACAAGAACTTTTCCCTTTACTGGCTACAGTTGCCTATTTTTGCTCGGTGAAACCGGTCAAGAGAGTTCTACAGAAGTCCGTACTCCTATCAACAGGATACCCGTTTCCTCACATATACATCGCCACCCCTTCTTACTGTGTCATGTAGTAGGCCTTGAAAGCATAATACTTTGTCTGCAATAACTCTCTGTAGGTTCTTCAACATCGCTGGGCTTACTCTGCGCTTAGCATTTCGACGTACTTACGTATCTAGTGAAGCCCAAAGCGAGCTTCCGTGTTATGCCGCATACACGATGCGGGGCGACAAAAAGAACTTTGTCACGTGACGTGTCTTTGCTGAAGGGTGAATTTGTCAGCTTATGAGGACGCCAAATCTAAAACAGACTCTAGTCGTACCGCTCTAGACCCATGTTTAATGTTTCTAACATGGCCGTGTCATGCTTGCAGGGCAACTTTTATTCACGAAGGTCGGATACGTCGCTACCCATGGCATTAATCTCATACACCTGAATTTTTACGCGTAGTGAACAACGTGGGACGTACCGACCGCGGGTGGAAATCTCATTGTGCCATTGCTTGTTTTATAGTGGGCTTCTTTTCGAGCTTTTTAATCCTCCTTTCAATCGAGCCTATTGTCTCCTAATACTTAGAAAAATCGGGAAGATATGTCACATTAACTACCGTTCCTCGTTAGTTTTACGAATTAAGAAGTTTTTACATATAGAGGTGATTGTCTCATCATGCCACTGAACATCTTAACGCAAACCTCATGCTATGGAGGTCAACACTTTCTTTACACGAATAGCTGAAGAAAACATTTCTTAATTGGATCCCTAAATTTTGCATGAATTCGCTTAATAGCGTCGTGAACTGGCGAATTTAACTCGCACTTTAAACATTCGTTCTGATTTATCATTGTTATTAATATTATATATATATCATTTTGGTTCGCGTCAACGATAGAGACTCTTGGTTTTTATGATAAATTCGAATCAAGCGTCAGTAGCTAGACTAATATGCACAAGCCTGTTCAAGTGTTTCGTATATATTGTGCTTAAAAAAAACTCGTTCTATTGCTACGACGATGTTTTCTTCCCGTTTTGAAACCGAGTACATTATAATAATACTAGGATGCCTCCTGACTTTCTTTGCATTGTATGTAACGTTGGTGTACTCATGGCCGTGCAGGCGCTTATACATAAGTATATCTATGTACATATATAAACACGAATGCGCATAGGTTGGTCAACCCTTGACACTGGCAGTTTGCCGCAGAAGGAATTATGTGTAGGTTCAGCCAGTCCGATCTATTATAGGTGGGCCGAACCTGGAAGTGAGGGAACTTCAGTCGATATGGTCCAGATGTTGCACTTACTTGCTCTCGGTTTCTCGGTCTGAGTTGGCTCACTACTTCTTGCCTGCTTCCATCGGTTCCTCGATTGCTGGCCCAAGCGATCTACGATCGGCTCTCGATGACAGATGATCGAGTGGGGTTGCTTGTACTTTAGCCCCAGGGGCTCGAATCTACCCGTTCCACTTGCCCCAGCGAACGTTCTAAGCCGACTCCCCTCTTGGCGTACTGCCCTAACAATCTTCTCCTCCCGGCATTTGGCTGTCATAACCGGGTCCAAGCTGGGAGAAGCGAGCACATAGGCTTCTAGACCTCTGTTTTCCCCTAAATTCTCCCGTTTCCCAACAGCAACGTAAGCCATCTTCCTGTTGTAGGTTGACGTCGCCACAACGGTGGTCGTCCGTTACCACTGTTGCAGCCGAGGCGTACGGCTAGCTATGCCAAGAACCGGCAGGTGGCTGGACTTGGCCTGTTGGTAGCTACTGCTCGATGTTAAGCAGGTGAGTGGAGCTAACCGGGTGTTCGCTCGAGTAGCCCGCGTAATAGCTTCGTGGAGACGGATCTGAGTTTCGCCCCCCACCCTTTTAGACGGTGTCAACGCCACACAGGGCTCTGACCACCTGCAAGAATACTCCTATGCTTCTTTCACAGGCGTGGCGATAACCGCTTTTTCTCTAACCGATCAAATGATATTGCGAACAACTGGCTGGCTTATGCCCTAGGATGATTCTCGCTAGATTCACCTGCTTGCCTTTTCCTCGCCCTGAACTTCCAACCTTAGAGACTTTGTGGAAACAACTGAATTCGGCTTACTCTGTTTCGTACATTACGTAAACACTAGATATAGGATGATAGTTCTATGAGCCAAAGATCCTTTTATTTGCGGTGATGAGGTCAACGAAGGTAATAATAGACTTCTTTTCCAGATAGGCAACTGGAACTGTGGAGTATTGCAGAGGATACGATGTACACGGAGGCTTGTTGGTAAGCCTTTAATATAACGGACTGCAAAGGCGAGCAGCCAGATGGCAGGAAATGTTGTGTTTACATTTAATTTTCTTTTATATAAGCCTCCATATTTTGCTCTAGAGACATGCGAACTTCTAGCTTATTCATCTTATTCACTATTTTAGCCGATATCCTTATTATTTCCATATATTTTATATATAAATTTCTTCATTACTAACGTATGGGACGATCATATTTAAGCACAAAACACTTTGTAGAGCAACGATTGGGGCGAGTTACTAGTAAAACCGAGGTACTGTTAACTGCGGTTCGTTGCGAACGAAAAGTTACTTGGTTTACATTTAAGCTGCTGCGTCCAGTATCAGGGAGCGGTCGGCCAACTTGAGAAGGTTTTATCATTTCTAAGTGTGCCGAATCTCATATGATGCAAAACAATTATGACGAGCCCTTATAACTGCACGCAGCTGTGGTACCGGTTGAACCTTGGATGCTTTGGAAATTTTTGTGTTGTTAACGTAAACTCAGCTGCGATTACATAGATCCGCGAAACATTCGGGACGTTTCGCTTATATATATATATATATATATATATATATATATAAATTAATAGCAGGCTCTCAAACGTATACAAAACCACAATAATATTATCGCTAAGCTAGTTCTTCTGGCTTAAGTGAACGATGCGAAAGCTGTGCTTGTCCGCCACTTATTTTCATTACATGCATCACCACCATGTGGCGTTGGCGCTAGCAAGAGATTTGTAAGTCGAAAAGCTGAGTAAACTATCGACGCTCGTAGCTTGATTGCCAAAACAACAATAACTATAAACAGAATGAGAGAACAATAGTAATAAGGTTTGCAGTGAAACGTAGGGTGTGGCTCCCTCGGATTATATGAATCGTATTCTCTATCGAAAAAGCCGATCACATAAATACGTCTGCTTGAGCGAAATACTTGAACGGTATATGTGCATCGTACGTTACTGATCCATGTTTGGGTTTATGTAGGGGAACTATTATTACCAATCGTAACTCTGTGAAGAAGTCTAAAACTCTCCGCTATTTGTATGATATGGTATATCTTCATACACCTATTTATGTAGTCTGATCTATGCTTAAAGCATATTTGGCCCCCCACAACGGCTCCTAATCAAACTGGCAATGTTGCTTAGTAACGTTCAATCTATAGCCGAATCAGATATTCCAACTTGTTACGACCGTTAAACGGCATCGAGCTTTTATAAGCAAGACCATTGGACCATAACGTGTTCGTGTCGGCATACACGCAGAAAACTTAATGTTAGCAAGAAGAAATTCATATGACGCATATGTAATACGAATTAAAGTACCACTACGATGTATAATCTAATAGGAGACATAGACCACATTCAATTCAAAACGTACGTCTCTCGATACCCTTTGCTTCAACAGGTAACAGGTGCTTCAGAAATAACTCGACGTATATACACATGTATGGCACGTGTCGATGCAGTTTGCCAATGCCTTTTCAAAAAAATAGGGGAATATAGGAAGTGTTACAATCTGATTGTAAACTGAACACTGAACTTCACTTTCCAAGCCAACGAGAGGTTCTTTTCAGTTGATGTGACTCAGCGCTGTTATGGAATGAGCTTTATACTTGCACGTTCCTCACTTCTGGCGAGGTGATACCGGCACTTGGATCACCACTGTCAGAGCAAAGCAAAGATTCCCTGGTCTGTCTTTTGCAAACACGGACGTATCGCTGTTTGCGTACGAGTCTCACCCCCTTACCCTGTCCCCCCTCGTCTTAAGTTGGAGGTATTTACTGTGTTGTGTTGAAAGCGCCAAACTCACTTGCGAATTCCGCCAGCAACAGCAACAACTCAGCGGCCTCAGGCTCAAAGCCTCGAACGCCTGCGGCGCTGATTCGTTGCTCCGCGTTGTCGTAACAACCTTAGTTATGCCGTGGTACGAAAGCGCCTTTTTCATTTGCATAGCAGAGCGGATGTTGCTGCGATAACGGATGCGAATAGGGGGCAAGTATCAACAACAGGGACAGCCTCTGTGGGGATAAACCTGCCGCCTACCGCCTAGCCGAACAAGCAAGCCCGACGCAACTATAATAATAGCAAGCAAAGCATCATCATTTGCGAGTTTTGTCACAGTTTAATGAAACTTTGAAGGCAGGTGGCTTCTAATCGACGAATGGTGTATTGAAATTTTCGGTTGAAAACATCGTTAGAACGTCCAGCGTGTGCCCCTTCATTCTGATAATGCTTAGACTGGATAAGTATTTCATCCTATAGCTGGATGGAACTGACTGTGGCTACAATTTTGTAGACAGGTAGAAATGCTGAGTATATTGGCTGTACGAAAACGGTTCGGGCCTCGTAGGTGTTAAACGCGTGTCCGCGAAGTGTCTATTTCATCTTATAGGGTAATGAACAACGGGTTTATGTATTGCTATGAGACGAAGTGCAAATCCTGTACTACTATTTAAGAAGGCCATGGCTGACGCGACCGTTAAGATTGCCACAAATGTTAAACACTAAAGAAAAGTACAGCTACTCAGAGTTTGCTGGCTACGTGCAAAACATTATATGAAATAATTTTTTAGCCATCCTAAAGGAACTTATGCGTTGGCTAATACCCTGCTACAGCAGAAGTACCCAAAGGAGAAATACCAAATTCAGTCTGCACTATGAAAGTAGTTTGAGCGTGCATACATAAATGCTCAACGCCATAGAGAATCGCCGCCAAGCGATTAGAATAAACATGCGTTTCAAATAACGTCTTGGTACGTATAGGTAAATAAGCGCATTTGTCTCAGGGTCTTACTTTTAAGTATTGCATTACTGCAACTGATGTATTAGGCTCGAACGAAACCTTCATCGCTTTTTTACTAAATAGAAACTTATGTTCCTGAGATAATAATTTATTATCTTCATAACCTTTTTTCGATCTTCATTTGAGTCACATATGATATCCCGCCAAAAGGTTCTTCCTCGAAAAGGTTTTTCAACCACGTTTTAAATTAGGAAAATAGCACTACAACGGTGACTGTCCAATTGACAGAAAAAGTGAAAATTCGTCGGCGCCAGGGTCAGAGAATATGGAGCTTAGAATAAAACCTTCTATTTTTGAGTCCACTTTTAAAGCAGCTTTGACGATGTCCAGTACGTGAAGTAGCGGTTTTGTTATAAGGCAAAATGAGCTAGTCTCATCTGTCGCTCGCATAGCCTAATTGGCCTTGTGCAACTAGGATAAATAGAGGCGCCGATCGAGCGACTGGTCCGTAGAAACAAATTCCCAATGCCTCAGGCCCTCGTAATCCCACCAAATGCTAAGCGTAATCTTTTTGGATGAAGATCTGCGTGGACCTGCCCTTGGCTCCCTTCGCGAGCCACCTGTTTTGAGCTTTAGTTCATATTGACATACAGACACCTACATCTTATCACCACTGACAGTTCAATGCAGAAATTAGTCATTGTGACCATGTAACCCTTCATACCGTGCGAAATGTAAAGATGCAGCATTAAGCCGTAATTCTTTGTTGGACTCGGAGAATTTATGAGGTATCCAAGCTCCAAGTTTCTGTGTAAACCCAAGGGACTTGAGATGCTTATCAACGGTCGTGTGGCCGCAGTCTACCTTGTCAACCAATTCCCGGGTTGTTTGTCGGTTGTCTTTCTCAAAAAGTGCTTTCAGATGGGCATCGTCAAGCTTAGACGGTCAGCTAGAGCAGGAAGCGTTTTCAGGGTCTCGGATACCGATTTCAAACTTGGCGAACCGCTCCGGAGCAGTCGATAGCGTGGCTAGCGTACACAAACCATATGTTCCAGGCTATTTTGGCAATGTTTTGTCCTCCACAAGACTTATAGCACAGAAGATGTCGAAAATGTGGCTTTTCCACCTGAAACATGCATACTTAAGGAGTTCTTTCGAGTTGAAATTGCATTCACAACACTATTGTAGCACGTTGACAGAGCAAAAAAAGGACTTTCGAACGGTATATTCGAGATCAACAACAACTGAGGGGAGGCGCAAAGGGTAAGTTTTTTTTCATTTCATGCGACTTAAATTTTTGGTCAGTGGATTATAGACGCTACACAATGTCTATCCGTCAAACTGAAACGTTTCTATGAGAATTTCCAGCGATGGACCCTCCAGATAAATGGGTCAATTTGCGTAAACAAATACCTCAATTGAATCCCACTCAAGTTTCCTTAGTCCGGAGGAACGTATATTCCATGTAATAATCTTGAAACGAACGAATTTCTTTATTTTTTCCACAAGTTTATGTGAGCTTCTGTAGTGCGTGACGTACGTCGATTGCGAGGACAAACGTTCCCTTTGATGTCACAATGTAGCTAGCTAGGGATTCCTTGTCAGGCCTTTAAGGAACGTGTTGACTGTATATTTATAAATATAGGAATAACCATTCCAGTCTCATAATGCGTTCTTAATAAGGGCAACGTATGGGCAGATGCACATGGGATATTTGTCACGCGTGCAATAACTATGTAAGTCTGTTAAAAAAAAGTCAATCATGTCGTTTTTAGAGATAAACGAAGACCGCTCTACCCAGGCGGTCTTTCGTCGTGTGCGGCAAATATGCGGATACTCAACTGAGACGATCCTCAAATTCTAAAATATATTTTTCCAAAAGCCAATTCATGTTCTTTTGTGTTTGCATATTTCACTTGCTTCTATAATCAAAATAAACTTTTTTTCCGTATCAGACAGGAACGGCAGTTGGGATACTCATCCATTAAAAGTACGTAAAAGTTTTATAAAAGATTTATGTTTTTCGCCCTTATACACGTTGTTGCTGGAAGTATATGTTAGAAAAAATAAAGAACGGAGCGCAGCTTAACGACCGGGTTTTGAAGATAACCGGCAGTCCTTATAAAAATTTTGCGGGCTACCAAATACGAATGGGCTGATTACTGTTGTCTATTTCTGTTTCCAATACCCGTCTAACCTACAATTTTGAACAAAATGCCCAGGTTATACGTTCTAGCTAAGTTCGGACCCAGCTAGCAGCGATCATTCATTTGTAATATATAATCCGGATACGGATAATGTTTATCTGCCGCTGTAAATCGATAAAGTAGTAATATTTATGACACCTCATGACCTCTGCGTTCTTGTTAAGGCCATATGGTCTTGTCAAGCATCTTATGTCAACGGATGTAGTTATATCCATGCCTGCCGAACTGAATTGGACGTATTTAGAAGGCTTGAACAATTACAAAGCTTCAATCGGAATTCAGTCACGCGAATCCGACCTGCTGTTAACTATTCGATCGCAGTAGCAGTCTTTTACTGGGCCCGAAGCTTACGCAATGGACACTTTCGAAGCCCCATCACTAGTGCACGGTTTTAACTCAAAGCTATACTAGTGCCGCTTTTGCAAAATGTCCCTACCACGTCTTATTATGGGAGGCCATATCTACTTAGAAGAGTATGGGGCGTACGTTGCAATGAAAGGTAATGACTTGGGTGAGCGTATCTGTGTGTTTGATCTTAGTTCTACGAACAGGCATGAGCAAACGAGAGAAAAGGAGACCAAATGCAAACGACTGTGACCACGTAAATGAGTATAATGCAAGCTACTGTAGTATACGTTTACATAATTTACAAACTGCCCTGAAGCCGCAGACCACGACACTGATGCGTAGTATACCTCTGTCTAGAGTTATTCGTTCGCCTTCACCTGAACAGATAAGCGGCGACCGAAATATCCGCAGACCATGTGTCATACAGAATGTTTTTACAACTAAATATATTTACATGCGATGCCCGCAGTCGTCAATAAGTTTAGAAAAAACCTGTTAGGATGTCGTACGAAATTTCCGCGCTTATAGTTTATATTTTATTGTGTTTGGGTGCGTTCTTACATCGCAACAACATCTTACAACAGAAGCAGAACGACAAAAAAAAGTTCGTTCTTTTTCCAACTGAGATATCTTTTAGGACCATCTTGCCTAATACTAAGTACACATTTATGGTGTACTAAATATACTTATTCGTGCATAAGTACTGGAAAAATATTGTAATATAAAAATATGCATAGCTGAACATATGTTATATAGATATATCACTCAACTCTAAGAACCAGTAGACTTCTACTAAGCAACCAGAGCTCTAAAAACAGGTCATACTACCCAAGGAAAACTGAGCGTGAAAAGGATCAGTTATTATGAGGTGGTTTCCCAAATGGTGCGGCCTGTTTTTAACAGATTAACACAGCGCGCACCTAACTTGTTGTTGAATTGGGCCTATTGATAAAGGTTTGTCCTTTTAGATACGTACACCATAAATTGAATTGCGAAGAAAAGCTGAAGGAAATGACACTGTAGGACACGCGACACTGCCATTGGGTAGCACGAACTCATTGAGCCATACAGATGGAAATCGCTGACATTTGGAGCGGACGTCAGCTATTCAAAGGCACTATGAAGGTACAGAATATGGTAAATTGTTGGTTCAAGCCGCGATAACCACATTTAACAAAGTTTGCTTAGAACGAGGATCTCAAGAAAGGAAAAAACTTTTTCTCCTCACTCTGTTTTTATTGTCAAGCACTTGTATATATTTGTATAAACATGAACAGACAGAGAAATGTTATAAACGATACCTCCTATGAACTTTAAGTACAATCAGTATCCTCATACACATGAATAGATACATATTTCGATAATTATTCTCCTGCGTTATTGAGGGGCAGGTCACATCAGCTTTTCCAAGGTAAACACTTAGAAAGACATAAACATTAAGAGACATTGCGCACTCGAGCAATATACAAAAGCTAGCTTACGGCCCACGTAGTAAAGGTGAGAGCCAAAAATGTCCCCGAAACGAGGTTTCTAAGTAACCGCATGAATAGAACAAGCTAAGCCGATACAGACACAAATCAGGCTTGAATATTTTAGTTGTTACATTGCTAGCAAGGGCCCGTATGTACTTGAAAACTGCCGGAACTTCTGCGAAGTTTATATGCTACTTTTTTTTTTTCTAGTGCATTAATCTAAATAACTTATTCGCTAAACAATACAGTCAAGTAGTACTCCAGTAGCCGACTTTCAACTAACGTCGGAGCTGTTAAGGTAACCATTCGTCTGTTTTTTTATAGCCATTTTATTTTTTTGTTCGGCCACGCCAAGCGAAGGCGGTATCTGTTCAGCTGCAGCTACCGAAATAACTTTATGAGATATTTCACAACTTCGGTACCCAGTCGGAAGCGGCCTCTACCGCCGTAGGTTACTCGGACGATTGTAGCTTGCTTGGGATTTTGTTAACGCATAGTATCAATTATCTGGATAGTTTAGCAGTTAGCAATGATTAGGTGAACTATTTCGCTGCGATAGGACCAAGGACAACTGACATCGAACTTACATCATGGCGTTCCTTGATTTAATTTTTTTTCTCGCACAGTTTTACTGACTCTATCTGATGGAACGATCTTACAAACGAAGTCTTGATAATTTATAAACCTTAAATCGAATCTAGATGAAAAAAGCATGATGATAAAGTACTATGAGACGCTTCCCTCTTTTAAATTTTGCGCGCATGAATTTGGCCAAATTTGCAGATGGAAATTGAATTTACATTGGGCTGTTCTTTCTGGAGCTTCGTTGGCCGAATTGTGGCAAGATTTTACCTTCACATAGCACGCATCACTTCCCTTGTTACTGTAGCAGGTCGCAGCGAGACGACGCAGTTACGTAAAACACCTTTGGCCAAATATGCTCTATGTCATAGAAACAATGAAGCACATAAGATTTCAGAAATAAGGAACTGACTGCAAATGATGTGATAGTTAGCATGGGTTATTTCAAGTGATTTTCGCTTTAATGAGATAGGTTAATAGTATTTTGGCATTTATAAGCATTGGCCTTCGCCAGAATCCATATATTCGCTTTAGCATTAAGAAAGTCCTGTTTGAAGGGGAAGGCATTTGTATTAAACAGCCGAGCAACTGATGGCCTAATTTTTACTCTCAATACAATTATCATCTAATGCCTTCTGCTGTTCCAGTAGGTGAAAGGTCTGCCCCATCTATACTACAGCACAGTGTTAGACTGCGGAGTCATGGCGCTGGGTCACAAGTGAGCGGAGTAGGCAAAGCATCGATATGGCATAAGCACATTCGCTATTGAGCATCGGTAAAAAAGCGGAGCTGAGGGACGATCGAACACTCAAAACAATTGATCCACACTCTGAAAAAGTGTGTTCTTCTAGCAGTTAAATAAGACGTCTGATTAGCTTTTTGTTTGCTTTGTTTTTAGTTTGTGTTAATTGCGGCCATACAGCGCTAACCGTCGCACGTGGTTGGTATTCGTATTGCGGTAGCAGAAAAGTAATTCAACATAGTCTTTGGATATTTATATATATATATATAGTTTGGCGATAACAGAACGGAAGTACCATATTAAATGATACGGGTTATTAGAACAACGTGTGGAAGAAAACAAGTGATTACAAAAATAAAACTTCGATCTAAATGGTCTATGGACTGTTTAAACGTCTCTCTTATACGCATCTTTATATCATCATATGTCATGTAACATATATAAAAAAATATCTAAGCAGGAGTGAAGTACAGGGTTTAGAATTTTATGCTTAGATGAAAACCAAGACCCGTTTTCTTCAGTATCCTATTAATTTCCGCGCGTCAATTCACAGCGTTGGCTTCTTCATTCAATAGTCTACGAGATCGACTCAAGGGCGTTTTTTAAGCCGAATAGGTCTTCCACAGTTTTCTAGCTTATGATTATCCTTTTCATGATCTATAGTGTTAGTGATTAAGTTAAGCATAATCAAGTTAAGATCTGCACCGTGGCTCAACATTTTTTTTAAGAAGTACCATGTTGGGGCCCACAGCTCGGAGCTTCTTATACTCACACTACAACGTAGTGTGTACGCTCAGTGTCGTCCCATCTACAGTTCCCATTTAATAATGTTGGCTCCGCGAAAGATCTTTGCAAAGTTCTCAATAATTCTGTAAGTTAGACAAGGTATTCAATGCGTTTTTTTCGCTACAGATATTCTTCCTATTACTACTACCACTACTACTACTAGCTACTAGACGAAAGGTCACTAGATTGACAATCCCAAATAGAATGGCTAAAAAAAACAGCGTTTGTTGAATGCTTTTTGGATACTTCTTAATGAGCCGAGCAGAGACAAGAGGAAATGGGGCGTTTACGGGCCCTCCTACTAAGTGTGTCATTAACGATAAGCAGCCCGATTGAGAAGTTGCAGTCCAAATAGATCACGAATTCAAGGGCAACCAGGCGCACTTAAGCAAAAGCTCACTTCACTTAAGAACAGCCTAGTTTCAGTTTTAAGCAGTGCAAAAGCTAAAAGTTTGTTGGAGACGTTTGCTGCGTCTGAGCTCTCTGTACTCGTACGGGATACTTTTGCGGCCGGCTAAACGTTTGCCCGAGGTGATACTTTGGACATCGTGTGAACTGCCGTGAAAGAAAAACACCATTTTCCTATAACATTTTTTCGAACATTACATTGAAGATCAACGTTCTCCTAACGCTTTTAGCTGTATAGTAGTTGATTATTTGGAACAAAGTATATTACAGTTCTATGCCTTTTGCGACAGCTTATCAAATAGCGGCATAATTGCATTTTGTATTCTAGCACTATCGATGCCCGGCGTTTCCCTGTATGCTTTAGTGCCTATTCAGAAGGTCTGAAACCGTGTGCTTAGAAATAGACGTTACAGTATACATATGCTTCGTTTTACGTGTCATTCATAGATTTTTTTTTGTCGTCAATTGCTGTTTTGACTCTCAAGCTGATTATTATTGCCCGATTATGCCGATACGTTTCATGCTGTTACTGCGGTAATTTTATTTTAGCGAGAAACGTACTTTTTTTTTTTGGCTGTCTTTTACTTTTACTCGTAACTGACAATGTCTTCAAATTCAGTTCAGATTATTCACCTCTACATTGTACCCAATGAAGCCAGGTTTCGCCCTTGTGAAGCCTTAGTTTCCAACGGGCAATTTCTCTCGTGAGAAAAGTAAGCACAAAACTACATGGGTGCGCACGCATGAGAACTGATCCGCAGATGAAGACTGAATAGACGTTTCGAATTTGACGTCCAGTACTGCCTGTAGACATTGCTCTAGACATGCAGATGAAAATTAGCGCAATGTATGCGGTGTGGACCAGATCCGGCTTCTATGTGGATTGGGTCCTTAGAAAAGCTCTTTCGATGTGTGATGATACGGAGAACGTGATATGTCTCTAACGAACATGGCAGCATCTTCGAAAGGCGACTATTAAGCGAGCGGCTTGTTCCTACAATGTGCGATCACCGCTGGTGTAGCAGACTCTAAACAAATACAAGTAGCGTTCTATTTTGATAAGCGTCTGACCTTCATGAACATTGTATCTGACACGGACGGACATCTGGACCCAGGACATGCAAACTTACTCGACTAATAAACTCGGTTGCGTGACACGCAATACGTTTTAGTGAGCATACAGTCAGTCAGTCAGTCAGTCAGTCAGATACTACTGTGTGTCTGGCACGATGATTATCTGCTATCATCTTCCGCTGTTTGCCCTAATTTGTGTATATTTTATGTAATTTTTCACATAATTTCATTTTTTATTGTTGTAAGTATAATAATCGACTCGTGCTTGCCGTACAATGTAGTGCTTAGATGGCACCTACAGTGAACATTCCAATTACCGCTGTTTGCATTATACAATACTACCCGCCAATTGGTTTGGTCCCTACTGAACCTTGAACAGACAAATCCTACCATGGCAATATCTCTTTAATAAAATTAATTTACAAACTACAATTCACTTATCCATACTACTTTTGTTTTTTGATTACTCACAGGCAAGTAAATACGTATAAGACATTATTTGTAATAACATAAAAGGTTCGCCATCGAGGAACTTTATCGTGTAACTGTTTTTACTACATTTCCTCTACAATGCTGCACGCGTTTTACTATGCCATTAGTGTGCATGCTTCCCTTGCACTCTGGGCTTATTTTACTTCTACAGAATTGCCTTTTGTTCTATCTAGTCTGCTGAATAGGTCAAAGCCTCAATCAACAGCGTGAGTTGCAATCACCTATAGGACTCAATCATGGACATGGGCTCATCACAACAGAAACTTTAGAGTGCATGTGGACTTTTCATCATGTAATCGGCTTGCTGGCTGGCTGGTCTTACATAAGAAAATGTAAGTGGGCAAGAAGCTTGGCAATTGGGTGTGTGTATGTGCATGTGTTGGTAGTGAAATGTTAAGCTGATGTTGATTCACTAACTTCGCTAAGTGACACAATAAGCTATTGATTTGGGTGCCACGCTGCTCCATAAAAGTAAGAGGCTAACTGGGCCGGTCAGCTTCTTGTTGGAGGCTTCTTGTTGGTTCAGTGTTGAAACGTTGTGTTCCCTCTTTTGCTCCGCTTGTAGTACACTTAGCAGTTCTCAACTATCCGAGAATGGTAATAGCCAACTGGCCAGCAGACAGCAGACAAAGGAATCGCTCCTCGGTTCCCTCTACGATCAAATACTGTTCGATCTTCGTTCGTTCTTTAAGTTACTGTCTCACTGAGTTTTGTTGTTATTGTCATTGTTGCCCGCCGCTGTTGACGCGTTCTCGTCAAGGAACCTGCTTCGCTGCTCTCCCGTGCGTCCGTCTGTGTTCGCCTGTTACTTCATCGTCCAATACTGTCTCTGTAGTCGATGTTGGGTGGCAGACTGGTCATAGAAGGTCGTCGTAGCTCTGTCTAGTTAGCTTGACTGCTTTTTGAGCGACTGAGTAACCGTCTACGTTCATGTATGTGTGCGTCTTTGTACTTGTGTACGGAAGTCTCCAGCCCAAGTGCGCGTTTGCGGGTACGTGGCCATGTGTGGATCCCTGCCGTCTGCGTGTGGATGCGGTCAGCAGCTCCACTGACAACAAACTCCTCAACCCACCGTTCCTGTTCCACCGTCTTGTCCCTAAATTATATTAGGTCCGCTGCCTGGATGAGAGAAGCAGGCAGGAGACAAGAAGGACAACGACGGTCGGTTGTTGGCCAGTGGTCACTGATCAGTGGTGGCCATTCAGATCCTCGTTACCCTAACCGCTAGTGCGGCTCCTCACAAACTACCTTCGACTGTATGTTGAACTCACACCGAACCGACTAGCTACCTAGCCTCCTCTGCGTCTGCGTGTTTCCTGTTTACCTCGCTGTCAGGAGATCTCCTCTTCGGCAGTTCACTAACTAAGGAGAACACTTAGAGTCAATTATTAGGCCTTACCAGGCGTACATCAGATCAACACAAAGACGTATCTATCAGAACGAAAAGGGCCGGGAACTGTCGAACTCGCTGTGAGAAATCTCAAGCTATAGGTCTTGATTACTTGAAAAATATTAAGTTGCTTATACGGGCAGTATTTGTTGTCTTCTAACGACGTAGGTCGGTTGAAATCCGAACAAAAATTGTAACTAGTTTCAAATATTTCTATATTCTCCTTTCTGTTTTTCAACTGATTAAGTAGGAAAGTAAATAACTATTTGTGAAAAATATATAGAAGTTATATAAAAAATGTGTCAGTGTAAAACTAAATACCATTTCAGCTTATCCTAACCCTTTTGACCTCACGCTTCACAAGTAATAGGCATCATATATATCACCACGGTGTTATTTTTTCTAGGCAGTATTCCTTTTAATTTCTTTCTTCAGTGCAGAACAATGCTTTCATCCTATCAGCATATTCCGCTAAAAACGTTTCATCTTTACTTCGTCAGCAACATTTTTTACTATGTCATTATGTCAAACAATCATCAAACAATTTATCATGCCATTATGACTGAGGTAGACCTCTATGACGATGGTTTCATCTTCTATGACGATAAAACAATCTAGAACGAATATTCTGTTTTTGTTTTCTTCTGTTTTCTTTGAACCCGACCGTCTCGACCGAACGATGCGCCCCAAGCGAACACCCGTAAAACGCGCTTATCGACGTAAAATGTGCGCGATTTTCGGTAAGCAGAATCAGTAGCAGAACGAAAATCAACAGTTACCGAAAAACCAACACGCTCTATCTGACTGTAGATTAACGATTGGATGGCTCGTTTTCTCGTAGTAGCGGTGGTCGTGGCACCAGTGGCATCGGGCGCCGCACGAAGTGACATCGTTAAGCGATTAAACATAAAACCTCTTGATATCACATCAACATCAACGTTGGCTTGAGCCTTTGTATCCGGTTTGCATAAAACTGTTCCACGGAACTAACTGGCGTGTCTTCTATTTTCCTTCATCCTCTATGCGCTTTTATAGGCCCCTCTATTTTTATCATCAATATTTAATTTTTTCTCAGCACTGTCTAAACGTATCTCTCACATAATGTGGAAAGGACGATTTCACGAGAGAAAAAGTTTGCCCCAGTCATCAACTTAGTCGTCACTCACATTCTGATTTAATTGTTGATTCCGTGTCACTTGCTGACGATGCCGGAGACGTACGAGTGTATATATACGTATAGAAGCTCACAGGTCGACAGATTGCACACGCTTGAAAAACTGCTACCAAACGTCCCGCCCGTGTCGTTCAATTTGAGTGACAGGTTAGATATTGCATCAACCCTTATTGAGTCAATCTCACGTGTATCCTACTGGATTGACGCCATGCAAGCACATATGTAGTTATAATTTTGATTAAGCTTGATGATATTATTAGAAAATATGGTGTTATAATGGTTTACTCCATTGCGCAGAATTGACTTCTAGGTGTCTGCTCTTTAATAGGGAAAAAATTTTCTTCACTTTTTGATTTTTTTTTTTGAAGAAATGATCGCATTTGTTTCGATTTGGTATATAAAATTTACACTGCAGACAAGCTATTTTGTGTATTTGTCCATATATCACCTGCTCTGCTCTCGGCTTTTGTCGGCACTATGCCTGTTATTGTCTTCCTCGAACATTCTATAAATTATATTAGTATGATTTAATTTTTTCTAAATATTGTTTTGCTATGAATGGGTACAAATATATGCATATAAAGAAAAACTAATTACCAGTAGTATACAATCAAGCATTTATAAACGTTAGCACAAGACGCACGGTCCGCTCATAAACATCATGTGCGTCACTCACACTATAAACAAGTGACAAAAGAACATGTTATCTATAGTACTTCTTTTGTTGGTAATAAATTATTTTCGTAGAGTTTGTTCCTACCGCGTGAAACATCTGTGCCCTTAGCAACTGGTAAGCTATGTTCAGTTCGAAGAAACACGTGTCCGTCCACGGTATTCAATCCTACTAGAAGAATAAACAGCGGGTAATATTTTTTCCACACTGTCATCACAAAAATAGATAATGTAATCCATGGGCCAATAACCAAGTTAAGCTCAACTCTCGTAAACAGGCTTTAAAACTGAGTTCAAACCTTACGTACTTACGGGACGTATTAAAGAATGTACCTATCTATGTGTAACTTATAATCAGCGATCTCTTGTCGAGAACCATCTGCTCTCCGAGCGAATCCAAGTCGCTGAGTATGTATACCGCATTAGGCCTCTTTTTAGAATGAGTAGTTTGCTTATGGCTCGACGGTGTTTTCTGAGACCAGTGGTTGTCGGCGTCTAGGGTACGCTTGTGTTGATACCGCATGCTTGAATCAGGTTTTCCGACAGAAAGCGTCATCGACACGAAAATATTAATCAACATGACGCTTTGCTAGGCAAGTTTTGCTTGGAGTCCTTCATCGTCACGGTCGTCTATTCCGTCGTTCGTCACGCTTTTCATGCAACCGCCATTGCTGCTACGGTAGCTATTACTTTTGTTTTTCCTTTTAGAATCCACTCGGAGCCGATAATATTGGGTTATTGCTTATTGTTCTTCATCTTTGTCGAGTGCCGAGTCAATCGTCACTTTGCCAGACGTCAAAATTGCCTGGTCCGTCGTCATACGCAGCCGCCAACACTCACTCCAGGACACGCGCACATGCACGGACGTATCGTCACTCATTGACTCGTGCCAGACTTCACACCGGGAATCATACGGCTGAATCTGACAGGTGAAACTGGTTGAAGAACCGGCTTCCTAAAAGCGTAGGGAAATAGAGTGACGCAAACGCCCAGAACGCTTGGACATCGATTTTACACTACGTGCAATATGGACGCATTGTGAGTTTTATCATTGTTTGTAAGCGGCTTCGTATATAGTCAAAGCGAATAAGACGGCGTATTATTGCTTTATTAAAATAAGCACAATTAGAAAATTATTAACAGTATTTACCGACACGTTCTGCACGCCTATCACAAGCCAAATACCTCCTAAAAGGTCCTAAGAAACTCTTTTTTTTTTTATAACTAAACGTGGACTTTCAATGGCCACGTGATAAAACTTGAACATGTGAATTCCTGGAAACGGTTCGCAGAAAGTCAGTTTATCGCTAGTACCTTTCTTAGCCACTAACCATTATATTTAGTTACATTAACCGTGTTCTCAAAGCGGTGCGTCATAACTTGTTATTAGTCATAGTGTGTTTTTTTCGAACATTTTTTAGCTTGATTGATAAGGGAGTTTAGTGGCCTCAAATAAGTAAATAAGTAAGATACTCAAATACAATGCTTAGCTGCGTTTTACGTGTGCGAAGGAGACCATGATTTCCATATACGTACCCATGTAAATATCGAAAGACAGCATATCTACATAGATATTTCGAAACCATTCCGGCTTAGCTATGTGCTGCATATGATATTTAGACAGGATCATTCTATTCTAGTTTCTGTATTGATGTTTCTATTTAAACAGTGCCTAGAAGGTCGAATTGAAGCTATCTAAGGAGCACTTTTCGAAGAAGAACTCAGCGAAACGTTGAGCTTCCACCTCAGCGCAGGCACTGATCATTAGCAATTTCAGCTTTTCATGCGCCAGATCCGGATAAATCGCAACCAGGAGCTTTTGAGGACCCTCTCAGAGATATGCACTTTCCAAGTGATTCCGCACTCACCTGGCGGATGGCGGAAAAACCATGGATAGCTATAATTAAAATGCAAAGGCAAAATTAGTTGGTTATTTCTTTGTCGTGCCTCTCAGCAGTCAATCAACAGTTTGTTTTGGCACTTTTTGCAATGCTAGCAAGATGAAAGTGTGATATGAACGAGTTAGATATATTTTATTCATTACTTTAGTCCAGCAATCTTTATCGCGGTGCAAGGTAGCCGCACGAATTCTTCGAAACTTCGTAGAAAAGTTACAGCTTCGAGCCCATCAATGGCTATAAAAAATTTCACGCAGAGAGAAAGCGAGCCAATGTTCATTGCTATTCGTATTCAAAGCTTTTCCATATGGATTGTAGCGTTGTGAACAGGGTTTTCTGGTTCATAACCGAACTACCGTGAATGTAGCCGTTTCAATATTTCACTTTGGCCTATGGCCTTAAATTAAGAAGTTAGAAAAAAAAAATCTGCAGATTAAGATTGGAGTAAGTTGGGGTGCTTGTCACATGTTTAATAAACCGAGAATGGCAGCTTAATGTACTAGACAAAGAGTAACGCACTGCCTAAAGGAGGGTGCTTGGAACAAATTTTTAATAGAAAAACACGTACATCTCCTTCAACGAAACACTCTGAGTATTTTACGGCCGGTTAAACTTCTTTCGTATAACACCGACGAATAATACTTTAGCTCTATGGCACAAATACAACTCTCCAGCCCTATTTAAATAGCACTCGAAATGATATCTAGAACTATTACATATATTTCAATCAGTTACCTTTCACCGGTAGTACTCTATTTAGCATATGTATTTGAACCGTATGCTCCCGGTGGTAAGAAATTATGTTTAGGAGAAAACAGTTCTTTTACAGAACTCAATCTAACCAAGAAACTGCGTATTTAAATTTCAGGAAAATAAGGGCGTAAATTTCATCATTATTGAAACATCATTCCTGCGTAACGTAATTGCAGAACAGTTTATATATAAAAGCTTGTATATCTCACTTTCGCATCGTTTAGTAACGTTCATTAAGAACTACATTTTTCCTGCCAACGTAACTTTTAGGCAAGACATGTGCTGGTCAGTAGCAGCAGCGGGAGAATTGGTCTGAACTATGGAGGGACGCGAAGAGTTCTCGATAACAAATAGCAACAACCAATGGTGAAAAAAAGGCGAACCTATTATACTGGTAAAAAGCAAAAACGCATTAGACATCGCCGTCAACTAATCAGTGTATTATTATATGTTTTATCTGTTTGTTAGTGGCAGCAGGGGTTGAATAACAGTGGCCGTTCGATATAGCACTGACCTCAACCAAAAGGCCCCCATTAAAGCCGGGCTGACTGATCAAACCCATGTATCAGTGCAGGCCAGCGACGTTATAAGAAGAGAGAGACAGTCGATGCCGTCGCCCGAGGCCGGTCAACCCTATTTTGCTCCTCTCGCTATGTAATGCACCCAACCCGAAAGACCCATCATTCCGAAAGCAGCAGCCCATACAACCAATCTCAATACGAGATCTAACAATAGAACAGCACGGGATGAACCGGCCTACGAGAACACAATGGTAGTAGCGGCGGGGTAGTCGCAGTGGGCACGGCGATCGTGATACGGCACTGGTTCCCGTGGTCATGGTGGCAATCGTGGCGGCGCTTCCAATGGGGGTGGCGACTGGCAAATGAAAAAGGGGAAAAGAAAACGTTAGCTAGCTGAGCTACCACTACTCCCATTGCTGCTGCCGCCATTAAGGGCTCAGTCGAGAATGAACATGAGGGGAGTGGATGGAAGAGATGTATGGAGAGGGGTGCAGAACAGGAAAGACAGGAGATAAGGTGTGTTGATGGTGAAACCAGTGAACGCAGCACCAGAAGCAGCAGTGATTTAGCAAGATTTGGTTCGTCCACCTAGTTTAGTTATCTACCCACTGACCACTGGGCGATACATCCATAGTGCTCCGTCAGGGAAAAGGTGGATCTTGAGTCGCTCGGCTTACGCCCATCCTGATACTGGATACCACATCGTAGCGGTTGGCACCAAATTTGCTAACGGGCAATACATAGGACAGCGCAAAGAAACGATCGAAATAGAGGGGCAAGACAGGGATACGAGCCCGGAATGAAACGAGAAAAAGGAGCTGAAGGAATAGACGAGAAGCAATGAAGGATATGGGTAGGAAAGAGAAGCAGGAAGAAACCAGCTGGCCAGTTAGCCGGAGGGCAACTCGTCCAGAAGGACTGAAAACAACGGTCAGCCAAATTAATCTGCACGGTCACTATGTGTGCAATATGCTGCTAACTCTGCTATCGTCTCTTGTTCGATTCCTGCTGACTGATGAAGCAAGATCAGCGAGTGTCCACAGGACAGCACTCGAGCTAGAGAGAACAATTGACATCGTTTTTAATCAGATCTACTGAGTGCCCAACTTATGGATGTAGGGGCACTAGGTGGGGCGAAGAAAATGACAACTGCTACGAACGTTGTCGGATGATCAAATCAGGGTAATCCAGGGTTGGAAGCGCAGTATACAATGGTGTGCTAGACGTGGCATCCCGCTAGCGTCGATGAAGGCGGTTTTTACATAACAGAGGCTCCGAAGATGATCGCATGAGGTGACTATAGCTTTGTGTGTAAATACAATATAAAACGAGAACTGCCTCACAACGTGGAGCACTCATTACTCTGCTTATGAAAACATATTGCGGAGCACATGTTTTGGATTCATTGTCATACCTGTACGTCCCTTGAGCAGATATCCTAACGCGATATATAGTTTGTAATTATATTGACATCTTTAGATTAGTTTGTTTCTAATTAGTTTATCATATAAATGAGAAATTTGCAGATTTCCAAACGTGATCATCTTTCAAGCTTATATAGCTAGTATGCTGGACTTAAAGGAGCCCTCCCATCGACGGACCAGAAGCGAACAATTAATTTTAATTTTCTATTTGTTATTGATGAAACAATAACTGTCACATTTTTTATGAGTTTGGATAAAAGTATTTATGCAAGCAGACCCGATGCTATCTTGGTATTATCGAACGAAAGTGCGACGTCTGTGGAAAAGTCTAACATTCTCTGTACTACTAAGGATAACACAAGTACTCGTCGCTTTCAAATACAAATGTTGTATATATATATATATATATACATATATATATATATATATATACAACATTGACCGAAAATCATGTTCAAATCCACTCCCAGAGGCGCAGCGCCTATTGTGCAAGATGTTCCTGTCCCAGTCATATGCGGGGGGAACCAACTTGTTCACTATCTATTAGTCAACTGTATTACGACCATTGTAAATGATTTTGCTTTTTAGTTAACGACGTATCTGTAGGCCAATGAAAATTAGCCTTCGACTTAAGTTTCTGAAGTATATCGACATAACTTGAATAGTTACACATACGGTGCCATCGACATTACGTCCTCTGCCTCCCCTGGCAGTACATGGAGATCGATTTTTGAAGTAGACCGTAAGACGCTCGAAACTGCTCTAACATTTACTTACACTTAATCCGCTCTTACTAAGCGCTGTTTAAGCTTACGTCAAAGGCTTTGAAATTCCGCAAGTGCTCACAGTGTGTTTACTCAGTTGGCCGAATGTCTAGCTCAATGGGGAAACATACGGGACGCCTGATGACTCCACAAAGCTCTCCCTGGAATCGACTTTATTGTTGATCTACTGCCAGCATTTCAAACGAACCGACCAGGCAGTGCACAGAAGCTAATAAATCTGCACAGACCCTCGGACGCTGGATCGTAGATCTCGTTTGCTGTACGTTCCCTGATCGCTCGGTTTAAATCCCAAGCCAGGATCTAACACTTGTCAAATGTTCTCTCTCTCTCTCTCTTCTGAAAACCGACACGTATAGCAGGCCAAGTCTTCGAAACATACGTATTGTGGCTGTGATAGTTTGAAGGAAATTACAGCAGACGTGTTTATATCAATAAGCTTTAACAAGCTTGGTACATGAGTAAGTACATAGCGTACGCTACGACACAAATTCAAGTTCCTATCGTTTCTCTTCCTTCAGCGAGCTTCGATTGAGATCGAGTCAGCTCAGCAATAAATTAAGTCAGCTCGATAGTAGAGGTTTCTTAGTAAAGTCGATTTGCGCCGTACTCCTGGTGTAAATACACCGTTCAGTCTAAACCAACGTCCTTCGTACAGCGGAGAAAGCTAGGCTTATTTTTTAGCTCGTTTTCTATGTGCAAGATTAATCCGCGTTTTTACACTACAGGAAATCGGCCAGCTATGTTACACTACCTGGTCCTTTCAAGTACTTGCGTGGCATTTGACCCCTTAGATACAAAAAACAAACAAAGCTTTATTTTGCTTTTTCACAGCGTTTTTCCTCAAATGGCCTAATATTGACATACAGCTATAAGTACACTATCCCATTTAATAGAAACGCGGAGATTTCCTACCGTGTTCTGTTGCTTCGACTACGCCCGTTTCTACAAGGACTGCGAATCGACGAAATGTTTTCCCCTTTTAAATATTTTGCTTTTCAACGAAACTACAGTAGCCTCGTAGCTGCGGCTGGTCATCGTGGCAAAACGGAGCTCTAACAAAACATCTATTAGGCCCTCGACGAGTGGGGTTTTCCAGGCTCTTTATAGGAGTCCGGCTGGTTGCTTCATGAATGGCGGACTCGCGCCTCTCCAATGAACGGCGCGATCACATTCCACCGAAGACGCGAATAATGTCAAACAAATTACGATATAATGCTCTCGGTAATAGCAGATGAAGATCAATTAGTTTACATATATATCCGAGTTAGTTTAACGTGTGAACGCTTTCTCGAAGAGAAAATAGATACATTTTTGACAATTATACAAGATATACACTTTGATTCTATATATTGCCATAGTTTCAGATATTGCCCCCGATCATCTCAGTTAGAGAATTTCAAAACAAATTCCTTTTCACATCGGAAAGAGACGTGTTAGTTTCCATGCGCTAAAGACTGCTGCGATGGGTACAAATGAAATAAACATTATCGAACGCCAATCATATTGTACCAGGGTAAAATGGCCTACTTCATCTCGTTTCCGACGCTTCTGTAGGGTGTCAATCCAGTAAGACCAAATCAGTATTTTTGCATAACAATGTACGTCTCAAGAGAATAATGAGTATGCTAAGTAGTTTAGAAGCGTCTCACCATGCATATATAACCAAATCTATCGTATGCCGAACTTCTTCATTGAATATCACAGACAATGTTGTAACTCATCAAATGTTTACCTGTATTCTACTATATATAAAAATTCGGTTTGCATTAAAACTAGCCTAATACCAGCTTAAACAGGGCATGCATCTAATGCTTTTGCAAAAGCCTTAGCAATTGCACAACAGCTTTATTCTGTATTTAACTTTTCCCAAGAAGATTTTAGATATTGACGTTCAGCGCTTTAAAATACCTCGTGCTAATTTTCTTGAAAATTCTATAATGTTCACCTTTTTTTTTTTGATTTTTTTTTTAATAAAAGGCACTTTTTTCTGCGGTTCCAATATTCAGAATAATATGATCCCTTAGACAGGCGGGCAAAACTGAACCAACCGTACTGCTTTAAAAAATTGACATTAGAAAATTAGAGGAACTATATAATTTTCTGCACCGTTGAGACTGTAAGCTCCACGGTAAGTTGCATTATTTTTCGACCGATACGCTGTGTGACCGCACTATTTTGCAAACGCCCGATACTTGTACAGTCACGTGTTCTCGGTTACCAGAGAAAAGCTAACGAGCGCTCTTATTTTTCGGGCCGAGCTCAATGAGGCTCTTAAAATCAGCGATCAATGCCAATTACGTAGTATTTGTATGTCGAAGGATGTATATATCGAGGCATTAATGACAAATTACTTTATGTACCTTCTCTGTGTGTATTGTACGCGTTGGCTTTACATGTTATTTGGCAGATCCGGCCCACATGATACTCTTGCAGGATCTTTTCTCTGGATTCTATTAGTTTTTTTTCTTTGTTTTTCACTGGTAAATGGGCAAATTGACAGCACACCTACATCACGTAGTTTCCTCGCTGCATTCTCTTTATGGGACACGTAGATACTACCTAGTGTGTCATGCGTAGCTATGCATATATACCCAGTTCCAATGGTGGTCTTACTTCAACCTCTCTAGTCGCCTTTGGGGGTCCACTTTGCTATCAGCTAGCAACAGGACCGCTGTGGATAGCGTCACTGATCGTGCGTTTCATTGACGGCTTCCTACCTGTACATGCAACTGCGTCTCCATATGATAATATATCAACACTTTTCTTTCTTGCCTGGCTCTTCGTTGACTACCGCAAACGTCAGCTCGTGTGCAGCTACCCAGCTTCAGTGCCTCTCAACGGGCGTCCGAGCGGACGTTTCCTCGGCCTTGGCGCCAGTGCTATGCTACTATAAACTAGACAACTGCTCCCTAGCTCGTTTACCTTCCATCAAGAGTTGTCGCGGCTGCTTTTCCAGTTACTTCTGCGGCAGCTGTTGCTGTTGATACTATACGCTTGGCTAGTCGCACCTTGTGGCTTAGTCTTACGCTGGCTGGCTAACTTGCGCTGCGCAACAACGTGCAACCTTGTACTCCACCTGCTTCTAACTGCATCGGCCAACATCGCCCTCACCCGTTGCACGTCAGCTACCCCCTACCGCAGCGCTGCCGCATCGCATAATCAGCAGCAATGGGGCAGTCGTCGTAGCAGTAGTTGTCGGGCTACGAGCTCGGCTGGAGCTCCAACCTCTGGGGAGTCATCTACACGCCGCAAGATAACCTGGCAAGACCACCGGACTCACCACCCTATTTCTACCTACGCTGCTACGGCTGCGAAGGGTTCTTTACCGCCAGAGTTAACCTTTAGTAGCAGTAGCCGTCGCAGCGCCCATTTTTTCTTCCAGGCTGCTCCGAAAGCAGGGTCGAAGCGATAGAAATTTGTCATGTTTTTTTACCGTAGGCTAGTTAGGTAGCGAGCAAGTGAGCGACCATCCGACGGCCAGGTCCAAGTCCCCCCGTGGAGACATACTCACATATACAAACATATTTATATATATATATGCATGTAATACAGCCAGGAACAAACAGGCATAGCGGGATAGCTGCACTAGCTTTATTGTTAACGCCTGGCGGTGTTGGCCACAGTAGGGTCAGTTTCTGCTGCTGTTGCTTGACTGGCCACCTGCTAATTCAGCTATTACTACTACTACCAGTCTTTTTGATTCCCAGCTAACGGCGTTAAGTGAAGAAGTCGCCTCGCCGGCCTGTCGGGGGTAACAGGCTGAACGATGGCCAGATTGTCTTGACAATCTGCAGCGCCGAAGCGTGTCGACCTTGCTGCAGTCACTAAGCGGAAAAGATCAGCGGTAGCAGCAGCAAATAGCCAATCAAACAAGCTTCCAGCAAACGTGGCTGAAGCGATCGTTTTTAGAAAGGTCAACCGACATGTACCAGGCAATAAATGCAATGGATGGAGCCAATAGGATAATGACTGTCATCCGTATTATGATCCGGCTATAACGAGAGACTCGCATGTGCTAATGCGCTATACTAATATCATTTTTTGTTTGATGAACGATGTATGGTTCTTCAAGGAAATAGATAGTCGAGGGAGGAAGAAAACAGGTGTCGAAAATACAGGCTAAAAATGTATGGCAGTAGCCCACGTTTGAACTCACATTTGTATGAAAGTTTCGTATAACTCGCCGGACGGATTGACCATCGTGGCCCACACGATAACTAATTCACGCCTACCTGTGTGTTTCGTGGGCTCCGTGATATAGTTGTGTGCCTCAATATAAATCTACGTGAGTTAGTCCTTCATATAATTATTACGATTCCTGTGTGATATGGCGTAGCGTATTAAGCTATCGAGGTATCGAATGGCCGTTCGTTTTAAAATGTACATCAAAAAAATATAGCAACTATTTTAACGTAAGGACAAACAGATACGTGCCTCTAGTACGTATCATTTTGTCTGCTTGCATTAAATGGACGCTTTTCGACGCTGGAGTTTTCGTCGCACAGCTTTATTAACCTGTAATCGTTGGTAGTATATCAAATATGAATAGAGATCTGCATTCCTGTTCTACCCGTAGTCAAAATACATAGCGCAACAGCTAGTTCTGCATATATACGATCTTTAATAAGGTAGTTAGTTGTATTATGTATTTGTTGCAAAGCTTTGCTTAATTATACCTACGATGAACTAGAATTTACCGCCACTCAGCGAAATACAAATCTACGTCGATTCGCGCTCGACTTGGTATGTAGCTGTAGCTGCATACGTGCACTCTCGTGCATGAACGTCCGGTGCAGAGTTATCTACATGAACATTTTTACCTCAAAAGTAGCTATAGGGAAACCGCAATGCAGGGTTTAGGGCTATTGAGCGTCAAGGACAATGTATTTGACCCTGTCTGTCAGATGGCCTTAGGTGGATGTTGACTAATGGTTTTCTTTCTGCCTCCTTCTGAGATTGGTTTTCTTTCTTCTCGATAGTGGGAGAGAAATTGAAAAACTACTGAACCCGAACTAAACTCAGCTCGATTGGCTTCTTGGCAAATGTGGGATCGAAGCAAGTCGGTGGGCAATGGAGTAGCAGCGGCAGCGGTGCTAGTGGTTTTGTGGTCGTTCTGATGACTCTCCAATTCCCTTAGAGCAAATCAGTCATTTCAATTTCCAATTCCGCGAACGGTAGTGGCTCACCGGGGCTGCCGATCGACTGCAGCCACTCATGGTAATACACGAAAACACCAGTCGCTTACTACACCGCAGCAGACTTTTTGGCCCTCCTCTGTCTACAATGAACACTTCAGTAAATAATGCTAGTGGAGTTTATTAAGATCATTCACTCCTTGTACGGGATATATATATATATATATATATATATATCGATTTTAAGAGCTATCACACTTGTACAACGCTGTGCATGGATGGATCGACAGATACTATCAAAAATAATTTGTGCTTATATAAACAGCTTCCATTAAGAGCAATTCTAGACGGCTTGTTAAGTTCATGCGAAGCTATATTTTCGAACAATTCTCCCAATTCAATGTGATTGAATGCTAGAGCTTCAACTGACTATTGGGTGAGCAAGGACATTTATAGGACTCCTTAATCGGTTTAATTAAACAGTCTTCGGTAGTTTACTCAGGTTAAGAACGTCTTTATGGGTCAAAGCTGCTCCGTGAAATAAGAAGATGCATATTTCCTTGAGCGGGACTATGCCAAATGACGCGCGTATGCATTTAGCTGTCAGTCCGGTTTTTCGGGAGTGGGTTTGTATCCCAAATCAGACATCATGTCATGGAAGTAGCAGAATTGCGAGCATTGCAAAAATTACTTGTTTATTTTTCAATAGTATAAACGTGTCTACTTATTCCGCCTAATAGACTTTGATTCTTTGTCGTTATAGCACATATGAGCGTATTTATAATATCATATCATAGTCAATCTTACCTACTTCATAACGAAAAGATATTCAGACTGAAAGTAGTCCTTCGCAAGTTGTAAGCGTCCTATGTGATGGATGTTTTCATCTTCTAACGTGTTGTCGAAAAGACGCCAGAGGTTTAAATATTCTGCCCAGTGTGTCATTGAACTATCGTAAGTAACTTCAACTCTGCATCTACCACCAGTTTATATAACTAGTTTGTATTTATATTGTACCTAGGTGAGCACAAAGCGTTTCTTCCCATAACTGTATGGCCCGATGGCTTTTACTTCTGCTTTTTATTTTTTCCTTCCGCAGTGGGACTGCGCGCTACATTCGCGTTCCGGAGCTAATTAACTAGACTTTCCGAGGCAGGTACGAATATACTATAATATTTAGCGTAGAACCGCATTTGATAGTTTCCGATATGTGGAAACGGCTATGCCAACAATCAAGTTCAAAACGGTTTGGTCGTTAGGGACTGATATGAATTCCACAGCGGGAATTGAAGAGCAGTAGTTCAATCCTAAATTGTCTCAGCTTCACAAGTGTCGAAAGAACTGTTTCCTGTTTCAGACCTGGCAACGGTTTCGTGATAAATATTCACGACAGCCAGCTTGTCCATCCGTGCTAGCGTTCTTCCCTGAAATATGTCGTCGGAATCAATATACATAAAGTGTTTGTTGTTAAATACAATACCTCCTAAAGTGTGAGTAAAGTTATGAGTACGGTCACGATGGGTAGGAACGATACGATTATGGTAGTATTAAACTCTAATCGATAACAGAGAAAACACTGATGTTAATGTTAGTCCTATTTATTAACTTTCAGGTACGAGGCCGATCGAGGATTTGCAAGTGGGTCGCAGGTCTACATATATGTTGTTACTTTAATCGCTTAGCATTCATCTTCCTTTAAACCGCAAAAATTTAGAAGTTGACAGAATAGTGGTGTTCACGAGATTAAAATTATCGAGCGCGAATTGTTATTGGTTAAGAAGTCCTATCCGATTTTAAGTAAAAGTTATCCTGTTCTAAAAAGTGACCTTTTCATATTTGTCTGTCTGCCTGCGTTCTGAAGACTGAAGAAAGATATTTAAAACAGAGAGAGGGGCACAAATTTCTTGACTTGATTAGATCTATTTGTAAAAAAGCAGGAATGAAAATAATTAGTAATCTTGACAAACGTATGTCTCGTTTACAAAAACGTATGCTTTGAACCAGAAAGGCGGCGGGTTTATAATCAAAGCTAATATATTTTTATCGTAGGACAGTCAAACTGAAAACCTAGTTTTTCGGAATATTGATTTCTTTTGTAAATACCAAAACACATTCGTCTATATCCCTGGGTAAGGAGCCGGTTACTGGTCCCACACCTCCGTGGCGTGTGGGACCAGTAACCGGCTTCCTTAGCACGCACCCCAGATTAATTTCATTAAATTCTGTTGTACTCAAAGAGATTCGTTAACTGATACAGACTGCTGAGCAGGCCTTTTATTTAACTTAAAATAACGAAACTAGGTATCGGAAATAGGTAATCTTATTGCTGACTCTCTTTCGTGAAGCATTCTAAAGCCGCACTAGTATATATAGGTGTAACAGAGCAATAACGCTATTGTAGTTTACCTATATACATAAATATATTTACCAATAACTGCGACGTCGCAGCCATCTAATTAGTGAACCGCAGGACATAGAAATTTGCGCTAGTAAATCGTCATTCTTCAACATCTTAATCAGCCCAATGTATCAGTACACAATGGACTACCAACATAACGAGCAACGAGGTTATGTAATGTTTTTATCTTATAATTTAAACCAACGTCTCAACAAATATTTTCTACGCAAATACCCTCTACGGAAATAATTGTAATAGCAGCGCACCCCCCGCCTGCCATTGATATCTTCATTTTCCTCTCAGAGTAAAACAGCCTTTATCCGCATCGATCAACGAAGTCAACCAAAAATTTGAAGAAAAAAAGACGCGAATTCCACCAGAGTAAAGCCGTCATTGTTCACACCACAGAAACTCTAACCACCGCTATACATACTTCGGTGTCGAAACAGACCGGGTTTGATGTAGGCACAAGCAAAGGCCAACACGGAATGGGCTTTAAGGGGTTTCATACAAATTCTGTACCGGCATCGATCGTCCTCGCCCACGGTAGATGATGGTGTGGCAAAGCGAGTGCTGTTGGCTTGACTCCAGCGGCAATGGCACCGGGCCAGCTCGACGAAGCATCATCAAAGTCATTTGTTATTATACTTCGGTGGGTTATACCTAGTCGTTCAATCGACGATTATGATTATAGGCTTTATTCATAAGCCGAATACAAGTTTATTGTAGCGGCTAAGGTAAAATAGCAAAGAAGACCGCTCCTTCGGCAGTCCCTCTGCCCCGCTACCGTTGCAATCACTGGCGTGCAAATAGCACCACAACGGCGACAACAGTCAAAACACCAATTGGATTGAGGAAAATTTAGGGAAAGGGAAAAATTCGAGAAACGAAAGTTAGGGGAAAACCAGGGGACCAGGTGATGACGAAGTCATGGCATCAGCTGTAGCCTTTATAAAGGCCCGAGCACAAGTAGGCGACGGTAGTGGGCAGTGGTGAAGATGGCGGTGGCTGTTAGTGCTACACCTACTAAGCAGCTGAAGCAAAAACGCGTTCGTGAAATGGTCACGTCACCTCTTCGCGACGCCATCGTTGTCTCACAGCAGCAGGGCTACCGTCACTATTGAATTTTTATTTCAGCGTAATTTAGTATGATTATTCTGTCTGGGTCATGGGAAACCAGACGAACTGTATTATACCACTTGGCGGTTTAATCGAATTAGGTTAGCGTCTTCTTCCGTAAATGAACGAAACAAAGAAGGGATGTAAAGGCATATGGCTGGTCTATAAATTGGTAATGAAGACCAAAGGGTTAGAGGAAAATACTTTTGTCTCCTCTACGAAATCATTTTAGACAACGTGTACTATATATATATATATATATATATATATATATATATATACACAACATACGTGAGTGAAATTATTCCTCATTTTTACACAAAAACATGATATTTGCTGGTTATGGTTACAATTTACAAGTCCGAATGCAAAACACTAAAAACGCAAAAATGTTTTAATGACCAAATAGTAATAAGTACTGTTAAATCTACTGCCGCAGACAATTATTATATGGAACTGCTTATGAACAGCTGAAAGCTGTGAGCACTTTGCTACGAAGCTTATTCACGAATCCGTATATAGATAGGTGTCGTCAATCAAACGTAGCGACAGGATAACCTCGTACTGGTCGTTTGTCACAGTCTAAAGCCTAGGAGATGCAGATGGCGTAATGCTTTGAGCTTATTCCTCGATTTGTTTGTCCTGCCATGTCACCTTCGCTCATCTCCGTCGCCGCTTGGTCCAGTGAACACAATCCCCATATAAGCAACGCTCATTAACACGAGATGGCAAGAAAAAGGTAGCAAAAACCATCACTTTCGCTAGAGATTACTCATTATCATTAGTCTTCACCCTCGTATCGCCTCCCATCCGCCATCTGAACAAAGATTCGGTTCAGAACTCGCTCTCTTGCGAGGCGACTCTTCCGCGTCGCACCCCCTATGGCCTTCGGTGCTTCTACAATTGTGTTTGCACTCGAGTCCAATGACGGGTAACAGATTGGCCTGCAGATGGATTGGACCTGCTTCTAGAATCTCAATAAGCGCCTCGGGAAGGACAAAAATAGTAGACAAGGCAGTGGCAGCTAGTAGTCGAAGACCAGGGTCCTTGGTGCTCTGCGTCATTTTAACATATTGGATCGAACTGATGAAACTGCCATTGGTACCAAAAATCTGTTAACTAATCGCGTTACATCCGTACGCTGCACAACAGGTAGAGTGGCAGTTTACTGAAGCTGGGGGTAGCTGCGACGTTTTCTGAGTTTCGTGATCGCCGAAGTTTAACGAGTTTAGTAAGTTAGAAACGCAGCAATCATATTGAGATCTTCTCCTCCATGATCTAATCATTCCAATAGGTATTCTTGTAAATTAGATTGGAAAATTAAGCAAGACCTAACATAATAACGATAAAAAGAGCAATAATAATAATAATAGCAGTTGGACAAACCGGTATTCTAAAGACAAACAAGACAGGCCTTTTTGAGTTCGTATTGTTTTATTGAATGACTTAATCATATCACACATCACTTCAACGGGATAACGTTTGCCCATCGTTTTCATAAGCCCTATGATATTGATAATATATATATATATCTATATTTATACATATTTCTCTATTAGTATAGTAAAATGAAGGAGATAATTAAGAGGTGCAATTAAATGGATTCCCTAAACAGCGGCAAAATAAATCACATGAAGCACGCTCCTTTTACTATGTATGCTATTCATAAATACTGCTAAAATAATTGCTTACAAATAGTTCTAGTTACTTTTAGTACGTATTTGTGCACAGTATCAGTTTAGCTTAGAACGGCTGGTCCGCTAAATTAGAGCAGCTCTAGCTTGAGTATGGTGAATTCCTGTACAGTTCAGTATAGAAATGATTTGTTATCTAACAGTTTGCAAAGGACACCAGGTGTATCACTGGACTTATCGCTAGCGGTTAATTAATAACAAACTGAACGTATCTTATCACAATTTAACGCCATCGAAACGACATTAGCAATCTTTATTACAAAAATAATAAGTTCTTTGGGATTGGTAACTTTTACTGGGGGTAGGTATGCAAAAAGGTAGTTCTTGGCTTGAAAAAAGTTACTTAAGAAAATTTTCAGGTCTTTGTTTAAATAGGTACTAGAGCGTTGCTCGTCATTTGGAGCCATTGCAAGCAGCAATATGCCCCCCCAACACTTGTGCCTGCCCATTACCACAACAACGTATCTGCTTACAAATATAAGTGAGCGCACCTACTCGTTTATGAAAACAATGATACAGAAGGTAGCTAAATAAAAAAAACCAGAGAGCCGGTGTACCGCATCGTGGGACCATAGGCCCATATAATACCGCATAAAGCACTACACATATAGAGCTAAATTCGTGTTCATTGTAATTTCCTCCTATGATTCGGCTGCCTGAAGAACCTGAAAGCTTGTTTTTTGCGAAGCTAATGACAGAGGTTTTTGCCGTTGGTAGCAGAGCTAAGAACTAGTGATTCTGGCTTCCTCCGGGGAGTACGCTTGCGTCAGACTCTTTTTCCGCGACTTCCAGCTTGGCAATCGCTATTTCTACCATATCTATCGGCAGCAGCTTGCCGTGGATATACTTGCAGTCCAAGCGGCGAAAATGGTGCAGCGATAGTGTCTCTTGGGGGAGTATAAGGCCGTCGACAGAACGCAAGGTATGGAGAAAGAACTCGACAGTGGCATATAAAACCCACCCTTTTCCTGGCCGAGTACTTTTCGTAGCTGGCTTCTCTCGCCGTTACCGATCAGCGGCATCCGTCCTCTTCTTGGCACCGCTTGCTTCTGCTCGATCCGATCGGTCCCCTTCGCACCAAACTAACAGCACTCCCGCTGATTCTTTTCGCTCTCTGTCCTTCTATACGGACTGGGAGCGGGCGTTGCTCCTCCCTGCCAGTCTCTGCCTCCGTCCTACGCTTCGATGCTACACTGCCGTCCTACGGCCTAGCGCCGCCGTTGCCGTCGCGACTGACGCTGCCATCGCCGTCTGTGTCTAAAAGACGGATCCTCCTTCACACACTAGCTAGCTAGATTGTCCGTATGTCGGTTGGTCGGTTGCTAGGTCGAAGTGGGAGAAGATTTCCAAGTCGACGAGTTCGGCCTTTTTCTGCTTCGTTCGGCGTTCTGCGACGTTCTATTCTGTTCGGTTTTCGTTTCATCTGTTCATTCCATTCGAAAAGGTCGAATGAGGACTTTGAAGGAAGGAAACTTTGGAAGGCACAGCAGTGTACCGAGATTTGGGTTCGGGCTTGGGTGTCAGACACGGATGCCCACACGAGCTCACAAATACACAGCCACATCACCACTACTGGTAGGGCCAGGACCTTGGCGGGGGGTCGCCGAACAACGGAACGGACTGAGCCATTCGTGCCGAGTCTGGCTGGATCGTTACGAGCTTTGACCGGCTCCACCCACTCACTTTCAGAGAAGAAACTGGCCGAGCAGGACATCAACTAACCCCCACAAGCAGAGGCAGCGTAACCACAACCGACACCTAGTGGCTGCCCGGCTTTTTTCCTTTCACTCGTTTTTTACTCGCGCCCTAATAATGAGCTCAGAAAAGTTTTGTGCGGATAATCTTAGCTGGCTTCGTTCCATCGGAGCCGCGTGCCCCTAGCTCCGAGTCGGGCTCGAAGGAGAAGAAGAAGTGCGGACTGAACTAGCAAGCGTCATGGGTGACACGGATTTGACTAGCTAGAAGAAGCTAGCAGAAGAAACAGGCAGCTTATAATAAAAGAGGTATCGTCACAATAGCCCTGTTCAGGAAGAATGAAGTAAGATTGTTTCACTCAGCATTTTCGCGCTTCGCTCGTTTCCTAGAGTTATACTTACGGGCCCGACGTAAGCGTATATCAAATCGCAGCGACAGCTAACCACCCCTGTCGGATTGTTATTTAGAAGAAAACATGAAAAATGATAACGACTTCTTTTTTGTTCGATGAGCGTGTTTTGTTTATTAAATTCAGATTACGATCATTTGGGCGTTTCTAAGATTAGCTTACGAATCAGCCTTTAATGTCTTGTTTCGTATTTTTAATTTTAAAAGTATAGACTCTTTGTTTTCTTTGCCTAAGTCTCCTCAACTACCGTTGGATCGTCGCAACGATCAGCTATACTAAAACGTGCCAGGAGACATCGTGAAGAAGGTTTATTTATTCGTATTACTCCAACACCCTCGTCGTCTCCGCAGGGTATTTCACTTTGCGGTCTCTCTAGCATCTTGCTTGACAGTCGACTGCAAACTGCTACTTCCAGTTGACTTAAGTTAATGTACTCTCGAGTTAGCTTTGGCATCGACAGTAATTTTGGATGCCCTTTAATGTGCTACTATCAGCTAGTAATAATAAGCAACTCACATTCCAATAAAAGTTTTAATTGCTTTACATTCCGTGGAAGTTCGAGTACGTCTCTAGCCGTGGCCTTCCAACCTCGGCGCTATCCCGCAGCATCTACTATACGATGATAGTATTATTCGACTAGATTCATGATATCGTAACCGGATACAAATATTTTTCTAAAGATGAAATTCATGCTATAAAAACTAGTTTTCATTATATAAGCATAATGTGGGTTAAATCTTTGCTTCATCTACAGCAACCACATTTGAAATGAGCACAAGGCAAGTATATAGATAAGTTAATAAATAGTAATAAAAAAAAAACTGCGGATATGGGGATGCACGATGTTTAGGAAAGGAAGTAACCCTACAGAAGACTAAGAGAGACTCAACCCCTACCACGTAGGGGTTACATCGATATTATGGAATTTTGGTAGAGCAGTAATGGGTATCACTTCTGAATTTTTTCGCGGTTGTTCCTTGCACACACAGTCAAGTAAAACACAATCCTGACACCCTTTTTCTATTTTCAGCTGTTCCGTCGGCTTGTCTAACAATCTAAATAAGATCCCGCGGATCCCACTACCATAAAATATACATTTTTGCTGCTAAGTTATATATCTATCATGTAATGTACAACGCCTACGAAAATTATTTATAAGCCACACAAAAGCAAGACGCTCACGAGGGAAGTTTACCGTTCCCGTGGTACGATGGTTTGTCCTAGGCTTCGAACTACCTGCTATATCGCATCATGATAGTGAAGAAGAACAACGTTGTAAACGAATTACTACGAAAATATCCATCGGGGAGCTTTTGAGCGCGGAGTCGAAGATCAGTATCTACAAAGAAATGATACGCATATACAAACACGATTAGAGAAAGCCAGACAACGAAAAAAGGCAATCCCAAAGTTTAATCGTTTGAAAATTAACAAGTGTCGGCACGTTGATTCGTTCAGTACGCAATAAGTTATGCATTTACCATGATACATAGTGAAGTTGTGCTGTCATCGGGCATGACTATAGAGGCACCCGGCGTTCTATCTTCACGTACAGCCAACTTTGTTCCACGAGTCTAAACTTAGTTGCCTTAAGGTTTAGATCGGGAACTAAGAAAGTGTCGCTTTCATGTTGATATGCTGTCATGACTTTTTTGCGGAACAACAAAAGTCTAGGATATAAAAGAAATGCTGACGGTTTGACAGTGTCATCATACGTATGTTATCTAAAGACATGTTAGACCTAAACGCCATGTTTGGATTCGTTCTTTCATGAAAAATATACCTGCCCTGCCTGCAAGAGTTAGGTAGAGGCATCATTCAACGTTTGTTTTTCTGTTGCTCGTTATGAAATTTTGTGTGTGTAAACCGTACTGTACAAAAAAACTGATGTGCCAAGCACCAAGCATGACCAGCCTATTGTTATGCCTGCGTTCCTGAGCACTAAGGAAAAGATTATCACACACGCCATGGGCTTCTATTTTCAGAAGTAACTCCGTACATGTAAATGTTTTGTAAGATATACAATTTGTTAAAGAGTTTTAGAGATACTAAATCGATTAAAGGGAACTATAGTTGTGCCATTGGACAAATAAAATGAAGAATTGCTCGCCACGAATGAAAATCCTGCTTTTGTCAGGAGCTTTGTCTTCCAGGTCGTTGCCAAGAAGCAGTGGAAATATATTAAGTTTGCGAAACGCACTTAATTACAGCGACTGAACATTCAAGGATATTGCGTGATTATTATCACAGTTATATAAATCACGTGGTCAGTATTTCAATTTACTATTGCCGATTACGCTTTGTCCCACTAATTATGCAGATTTTACAGTGACCGTCTAGGGTCTTTAACAAGAACAGCGTTATTTAGATCCGACAAACTAAATGCAAAACCTAATCAAAGTGTACTGTCTTCTTTGTTCAAAAACGAAACATTTTCGTACTCATTTCCCACCATTACCATATTGAAACCAGCTTATGCCCTGCCATAGTCCCTAAAACGCAGTGGTTAAGAACTAACCATTCAAAGACAACAGTAAACAAACAATGATAACATACAGTATCGTTTTTCGGCACAATCCACATGAACACTGCGATACCATATGGGTTTTCAGAAGCAGCGCAAACCCGCTGCGGAAATAGTTAACAAGTCTCGGAAGCCTGTTACGCATTAGGTAAAGTGTGCTTCATAGAGAAGGTACCTCACCAACAACGATTACGAGGCGCTTCTGACAATCGAGCGAACGATCAACCAAAGAACACACACACGAGATACGCAAAGAAATCCCACTCGAGATGACCTAAATCCAGCGGAAAATTACCACCTAAAAATGCCCAGGCACATTAAGACTGCAGACAAAAACATGTCAAGAGCTCAGTAGACGTATCGCAGCAATAAACCGCAGACACAGGCAGATCTATAAAGAACTCATATTAACAACAGAGAATAATACCTAATGAGGAAAGTTCACGAACTACCGGGGCATTATTACCTACCGAGGGAATAAAACTTATGAATTTATTTGAAATTTTAGGAAATTATAGTTATTGCGTCAATATAGTACTACTACAACAGTTAGAGATCATTTAGAACTGTATTTTGCAGATTCGAATTTCCGTTCGAATTTGTTCGATGCCCCACGGCAAAAACGGATTCATCAGCATAAGATGACACATATTTGGTAAAAGACATATATTTTTTCATCTCTTTCTGGGTATATGTCAGTTATCGCCTCCTGAAAGCCGCGCTTGCCTTTTTCTCATTATCACATATCATCGTTACTTTCGACCACCATTATTAAGCGATATTATTTACTATGATGGAGTGGGTGGCGCCACTGTAGTTGTTATTACAGAGCGAAAGGCACAAGGTGAGCTTACAGGTGGAAAGTAGGTACACACTCACAGCCTAGCAACATACTCGTAATTATCTATATGCTAAAAATGGCCTTAAATAATGATGGTTAGATTGTGATTATTCTTCTGTAATAACTAGCTCATTCATTACAACCAAGCACGTATTTAAGGTGACCGGTTCCTACATTAGCAGATACGGGGGGTCGAAATGCGACATTCAGATGACCGATCTTTTCACATGCACCCTTGGTGTACAACTTCATATTGACAATGACGGAGGGTACACATTCAAGTAAGGTCTGGCAATCACGACTCGTCAATTTTTATTTAGCCAAAATAAGATATTGACTTTTATGTTCGGTACTGGCTGAAGCTTGGTAGCTGATTAAGGGTTGTTTCAGATGTGATCACCTATAAGCTATAAGTTGTTCATTAAATGCCAACACCAGCTTTTATTTTCGTACAGACAGGACGATACTCCCCTACAATCTAAGAAGGAGTGATGAGTATGATTTATGTTAAAGAAAACTGACCTAAATATTATCTATAGGACAGGGTTGATACACGCTATAGCTCCGCGTTGACTTAATCATTCAGCTCAGACTATATGAGGATTTTTATACAATAAAAAGCATGCCTTTAACGATTTCCCGGATTCTGTAACGTCTGATGGTAAAAATCAACGTTCAGTGAGAGAGCGTGAGCGTAATTCATCGAAGACTGATGAAACCATTACTAGAAAAGTCTTTAATAAAACCAATTCGTTTTTGGTAACATCATTTTCAGAGCTGTCAAGATGTCGAAGACAATAAAAAAATGAGAGACTTGATGAATCTTGAAAGGAAAAACAAGCTGCTGGAGATAAAACACTTTTTATCGGCCTTTTTCAAGCTATATGTTGTAAAATTTTTACACAAACACTGGAGGCAAAAGGGTGATTTTCGATTCAAGTCCAACACAGATGAAGACATGCTAAAATATATTAGAGACAATTTGTGCGACTATTACCATTAAAAACACACTTGGAAGAACCCGGCGCCACAGAGGAGACAGCAAAAAAAAACGCCAGCCTCAAAGAGGTTCATTAAGCTGATGTCTATATTTGCACTGAATAAAAGAAACATTTATTATTAGAATATATTGCCGGAAAGGAAATGGTTAGTGTTGTCAGCTGTTTGAAAGTTCGGAAGAGGCTCATGGATGCGTAACAAGAAATTGCAAGAAGATGCATGGCTACTCGACGATACTGTACGGCTTCATCGCTGCGTTTCAATCGCGGCCTGCCACAGCTAAGAAAAATAGGGTCAAACGATTGCCTCTGCCCCCATATTCTCTAGATTCAAACCGATCTGATTGTTGTTCTACATTATATGGCTCGGAGTTATTTTTTTCGACCTTCTAAGGCAGGAAGTGATAGAAAGAACCTTCGAGTAAGCGTTTATTCTTCGTTGAGGAGACAGAGCGGAAGAATCGGTAAGGAAGACATGATGATAAATGTGAGTACAAATTGACCTGACAGCGGTGTCACAAAGCGGTATTCCTTTGTGTTAGTGATACGAGTCTATTAATGTATTCCATGCACCTAGACGTTTGCTCTCTTTAGCTTTAGTAACCACACAGTCGGATAAAAAGAATATTTGTATCAGTATTTGACAAAATAGAGGTATACACAGGTAAGTATTTCGAATTATTTGCAGTACTGCCGTCAGTACAAAGCAACGTGTGTCTACGCTGGATTTCGGATCATTATCGTCAAAATTATCACAACTTTATCTTAACTTTATCAGTATCACAGTACATAGGTGAATCATTTCGTATAGCATCAACCGCATATATTGCAGACCACGTCCGAACATTTCCCCTGCTAAAAATAATCAGAAATGTGATGTTGGGATCGTACAAGAAAATACTATTAAAATAAAGTATCATGCATTCTAATCCTCATTATTTGCATACACAAGATCAGGCGCTTAGATTCGAGGAAACCTTAACGGACTGTTTGTTGCAGCAAGCATATGTGAATCCGCTAAACTTGATATTAGTTCGTTCTAAAACAAAGCAACAGGCTCATCAGGACCAAATAGGGCCTGTCGATTTTTGGAATTCGAAGACGAAGATTAATTATTATGCAAGTTATCAAGCGAGATCTAACCTCACCAAGATAGGAACTTTTTGTTTGCTGGAAGTTGATGGTTCACTTCATTGCCAGTTTTGTTTTGAAAGCCTCGATAATGATGTTGATGAGACAAATTAAATGATCCCCGTAAAGGCTTAGATTTAGAGAACTTAAAACTTTATCAAAATGGTTCAACAAACCATTTTGGATATAACTAGAGTTTTTGTACAAAATTAACGACGGTTTTGAGGAGAATAATATAGATTGCCCATTGAATCATCCAGATAAACTGTCTTTTTGTGCCTTTTTCGTACCTTTTGGACTTTTTGGCCGGTTTAGGTTTTCCCCTTTTCGGGACTTTTAGTTCTAAATTGGTTCGAAATTTTATTCTACTGAAATTTTTTCTATATAGCCTATTTTAAAATTTAAGCGATACTTGTTAACGTTTCACACTCAAGTTCATTCAAATTTTCGCTTAAAAGGTCATACCTACCGATGTTGTTTGTCACTACTGAAAAGTTATCCTAATAAAAAAAAACGTTAAAAATTACCAGTGAGTGATTTAGATTTCGAGCTGCAGATGTGATCGTGTCGAGTGGTAGTTACATTGCATATACATTATCATTAGGAATAAGACTTTTAGCATTCGAAAAGAAAACTATAGAAATATTTCTTTGTAAATAGTTGCAAAAATAACTCATAACAAAAAATCTTGATTTACGTGGCTCACCCGTTAGATCTATACAAGCGCTGTATCTCTGCTTTAAGTAAAAGTGTAGCCCTCCCCCACCTGTACTATATATATTATTTAGATTACTAGTATTTTAACGATCACCAAAAATTTGTTATTTAATTAAAACAAAACTCGTTTCTAAAGCACCAAAATCATTTTATTTTGTTCATTTGTAGAAAAAATACGTTTGATTTCTGTTGTTCTCATTCTTATATGTTATACACGCATCAGCTAAAATTACAGAGTATTCTTTCTTTATTTGTCATACATTACTATATACAAAGAATCCCCAGACACACATTCAATCAGTCCTCAAACACTTAACCATTGAATACCGACTGTTGTTTTTTGCTGGTTATTTTTTATGAAAGAATTTAGAGTTATAGCACGCCTGGCTATATCGAAACATTTCAAGCGTTAATTTACCGATAAATAGGTGACACTATAAAAGTATTACACTACCCGGGAACAAGTGACGCGATGCCTCGATTGCTAGCGAACCCATCGTCGTCTTTGGCAAACCACACATCGCCTGTGTTTACGGTTCTTAAGCCGCTGTTCCTGTGATTGCTTACCAAGAGGCGCTCCAGGTTTTTGGATGCATCTCTGTATATTCTGTCCACTCGGCCCCAGCCATGATCGGTTTCTGTGTTATTTCAAAACGACGAAGGAGACGATGGCGGCGTGTCATCTCTATCTATCTACGTCTGTGGAGGGGTCTCTCTGTGGGCGGAACCCACGAACCTGGTTTATTTGATTTTCGTCAAACTTCCTTGACTACTTCTGGACATTGCAGCTGTACTGCTCATTCTCATAGAGTCCTCTCCTCTGTCTGTTGCATCGATCATGGCAAACCGTCCGGTTGGCGAGACCCGACAAGTATACGAATGTCGGCTGTGTGCGTGGAACACAAATACGTAGATGACTAGCTGGACTAGAACGGCTGCTGATACACAGGCCCGAATCCACGTGCATACTTTTATATTACATTAACAACTTTATAAAACAAAAGAAGCTAAAAAAGAGCCGATCACTTTGTCGTAAGACAAATAATATCTGGCTGACGTATAGGTAGTGTGAAGTGGAAGAACAGTGAGCGTTAAGGAGCAATTTAGTGTTGACTCTGCAATATGAATTGAAGAGCAGTAATAATGGAGTTTAATAGGCTTGCTCTATCGCACATAAAAGAAGAGTTTCTCATACTTGATCAAATGACTTGTTCAAACAGGCGCATACATTTATATGGGGCTACAGGTGAGTGTCGACTTACAACTACTCGAAGTAATAACAAAACGGAATTTGTATGTTGTTATCCTCCTGTCCTGATGATGACAGTCTAGAAGTTGGCCTGCTATTTGCCAGTTTTACCTCACGAAGGGTCGTGCCACTAGAATTAAGGATCACCCTTGCCGGCTGGCGGGATGCACTAGTAAAATCATCTCGAACCGGGTCCGGTGTTCGACATAATTCAAGAAGATCAGGACCTTGAAGCGACTGTAAATTTCGTGACGTTGGTGCTGTAGCTGCTGCTGCCGCCGCTTGATGCATGTGGCTAGAGGACAGTTGGCAGACGTAAACCCCGTTTGCTCCTGAATGCTCAGTTGTGTTGTTGTGTTGTTCCGAAGATGGTAGCCTTGTCTGGGAAAACACATAGCTGACTTTTTCGTTTAATGATGTCGGAAGCCACTCGGAGCCTCCAATTTGCTTGTTACTCACGGAACCGCTGTTCGGTGAGAGCTTTCTACTTCCATACGGAATTACCATTATCTTGTTCCGGTACTTGACGCAACAGGCTGCCAGCAGTACGCCCGTTAGTAGGAGTAGGAGGCCGCCTGCACTAACCAACAGGGCGATTCGGACAAAGCGAGACCAGCCATTGCAGTCGAGCGCATCTTCACTATCCACCTCATCGATGTATGCGCCTGCAAAATAGAAATGGAAAATGAATTGCAAGAAGAACCGAGAGCACCGATAATGATTGTTGATGCACGACTCCTTTCTCAGCCCCCTTCTACGTACCTAATCTACCCGTTTTATCTCAACATTAGATTACCCCGGCAACACAACACGCAACGAAATTACCACACTTCGATGTATACGAATAGTTATGAACAGCGCCAAGCCGAATATACGGAATACCTGGCTGGAATAGTTGTATGTAGTCGTAGAGGGTAATATTGTAAAGTCCCGAGTGTTGCTCTGTGTCATATTCAAGCCACGTCATGCTGACGACCGTCGAACCCCCTGAAATAGGGCTTTCTACACACAAAGGACGTCCCTCGTTCAAAATACAAAGGCTAGGGTTTCTGCGGTCAGATGAGTAGTTCGACCAAGAGCCTGCCGGGGTGGGGGTAACTATTCGCGCTTGGAACACTATTGCACCAATGAGGGTTCGACCGAGAAGGAGGAGAACTAGCAAGACGAGGCAGTGCTTGCAGCGCCGACGAGAACAGCAGCCTGCAATGACAATGTTGCATAGACGTCATCGTCGCCATCGTCGTCCGCGGAGGACAGAAAACTACAACGGACGGCTTCGGTAAGTTGATGGTCGGCCCTCGGACATGGCTTCAAGTAGCGCACTTCCTTCCTCCGGCGTTCCATGTTACGTTAGCCCTTCTCCGATACACCCCAACTTCCAGTTAAAGCAGACTTCGACTCCAATCCCCTTACTTTAGTGTTAACCTCATGTTGCGCCGTATACTCTATGCAAATGTAGGCGCTACCCGAACGACGCTTACAAAGACCCTTCTACGAGGGTGGTGCAAATTGGCACAAACTTAGCTACTACGCTCCGGTAGCGTGCACAAACGCAACCATAGATACATACTTGCGCAGACAGACATACAAACGCGTGCACGTACACCTCCGGTCGACCCAGACGCCAATCACACGCACGCACCGGTCGCGGCTCTCTCTATTACACCCAACAACCTAGGAAAAGCTTCGGTTTCCGAGGCACGCCCCGACCAAGTGGCCGGCTGATCCAAACCAACAACGAAAGTTACCCAACCGCGTTGGTGCTGTGACGCGCTGTGGCCAAAGTTGTACTTGCTCGCGAACAAAGCACAATTTCCAGCCAGGCGAAACATTGTGGTTGCTTCAGGCAGCTTAGGCGTACGCAGCAATTAAGCATGCATAATCGCTTGGTTTTGTGCATGAACGCATCTTCAGGAAGACATATTGGAGGCTACATCTTCGTTACTATTATTATTATTAAGCAGAACTATACTTCGTGTAAAGTATAAACGCACTCGGGTGTAGAATGAACGATAATTTAAACTTACCTGCAAGATGCGAGGGTGCTACGCACTTGATCCTTGTCGTGTCGTTGGTGAATGGCGAATGACCCGCTGCTGACGACTCGAACAAGGCTGAACCGTTAGCAATTGATGTCGAGCTTAGAATTTTCCTGCCCTGTGGGTGTATTAACAGTAGATGCTGTTGCTGTCGACGCTTCACCAGAAGCCAACGCAGCGAGCAGTTACAGATAAGTGGATTGTCTCGGATGTCAAGCTCCTCGAGATGTTCCCAAGCCAACGGCAACAGGTCCGCAGGTAATGATGTCAGTCCATTAGCACGCAGGTTGACCCGTCGAAGCGTTGACAGAGGCCGGAATGTAGCAGGGTCAAGCTGAGCAAGTCGGACGTTCTGCGAAAGCACGAGCTGCTCTAACTGCTGGTTGTCTATCAGAGCGTTTGGCTCCAAGCGTCGCAACTCCGTAGCTCCACTAAGGCTGAGCGTTCGTAATTGACGCAAGTGCTGAAAGGCGCGGTCACGAAGTTGTGGAATCGGATTCTGCCCAATGTGAATTTCTTCGAGTCGCGGTATGTCCGAAAAGCTGACCGATGGTGTATCGTCAAGCTGGTTGTCCTGCAAGTGTAGGACCCGGAGGCTACCCAACGCCCTAAAGGCACCGGGTTGCACTGTCCGCAGCTTGCATCCGTCAAGTCGTAGTTCCTCTAGCGTTCGCAGTGGAAGAAACGCTTCTGCAGGCAAGTCCGTTAAATCATTCATTCCTAAATCTAGCACACCCAGCTCGGTGAGATGTCGAAGCGCTTTTGTCGGAATGGAACTAAATTTATTATCTCGTAAACTGAGCAAGCGAAGCTTTTTAGCTCCATGAAAGCTATCAGTATCTTGAAATTGTCTGATGCGATTATGAGACAGGTCGAGCCGTTGCAACTGTGACAGCTCTTGAAATGTTCCAGCCGGCAGATATTCGATATAGTTGAAGGCCAAATCGAGATGACTTAGTTGCGACAAGCCTTCGAGTGTGGCATTACTCAAGGTGGCGATCATATTTCGACTGAGGTCCAGAATCTCGAGATCAGGTACCGATGCAAATGCCCGTCGTCCTAAATCGACCAGCTGATTCTCTGACAGATCGAGGCTACGTAGTGTTGAATACGCTGTAAACGAAGATCCGCTAACTTGTTTGATTTGGTTGCCATGCAGTGATAAACTGCGAAGGCCAGGATGTAGAGTGTATGGCACCATGTCGAGCTGTGCATTTGGACAGTTTACTACCAGTTCGGTGTCGCGGCACAGGCAACGTAGAGGGCACATCTTTGTGCTCTGTACATTTGTATTGGTTAGTGTGGATATCCCCACAATGTAGAATAGAAGCCATCGCATCACCGCAGTAGAACTTCGGCTATCGATGTCGGCCGGGAGGCCTACGCGAAACATTTTGCCGTGCCTGTTTAGCGTGACGGATCACAATCGGAACTCATCTAAAAGGAAAAAGCGACAACGTGGGTTAGGCTTTAGGGGTCACATGTCCAATGGTCGCTCGCGAAAGGACGGGTCGAAATCAGAAGGAGGGGACCGATCTGATCTGTGTGCAAATTGCTTTACTCTCAGAAGGTCCCCAAGGCACTACTACGAAAAACTACTCAGGCTGGGATACAGTCAATTCTGCCTAGCATTCGATGGGCTAGGGGATTCGGTCAAGAGGCATACTTCGTTTCCACAAGTTTTCAGCTTCTCAGAGGTAGGCAAAGCATGTTAGAACGCCAAGGAACCCATTCCAATTATTTCCAAATAAGTTCTGTTCTCGATGCTGCCTCTGGCGGGCCCTTTTCACGTTCGTCTTTGTAGGTCAAGTGTCCCATTATTTATCATTACTATTACTAACGGACTGAACATATTCTATTAACATTTTTGTAGACGAAGCAGGCACACCCTAAGCAGTTTGTATTGTTCCACCAATTTCCACACTTCAGAGCCACCATCAAAATCGTCAGTACCAGTTCTATTAGCAGAACAACTCGTACTCACATAGCCCGTATTGCACTCTAGTCGAGGCGGAAACTAGCTGCTGACTGGATGGCTAGTCGCTTAGTTCATCGTTTCAAATCAACTAAGAAGTCAGACTCAGCTGGAACTTGAAGGGAGGCGAATAGAAACGAACGTGGCTTAGTAAATGTTCTCTAGTGTTTTCTAGTTACATAACAGAGTGGCAGGTAACAGCTGGCGGCGAGTTTGCTGCAGCGAGACGTTGCTAGCGCCTTCAAGCTACGAACTCCCAGGCCCCAAATTCATGTCAGGAAGGTGCCTCAAGGGAGCCAGCTGTTTTAGGATGGCCCGAAGAATAACGTCGGCCAGGCCAAAGGGCCGTTCGCCACTCAAGCTAACGAGTCGAGGAGAATAGTGCATGCGGCCAAAACGGTGCTACTTTTGAGATGAGATAACCGTAACAAGTCTATGTTACATTGCAGGCAAGCTACCGACTGTACGTACAACTTATTGAGACACTGGCGGCAGCACAACCGATACACGGATCAGCTAAACTACGCTCGAGGCAAGGAGGACTACATTTGCCCAACAAAAAACAACAGACAGTTGTTTGTTCGCCTGATCATATGCTTGTTTGCTTGTGATGGTCGACTGCAAAATTCTAAAAATAGATGCAGACAAAAAGATGAGCTTCTCGCATGTATAATCACCTCTAAACAAATAGTAAATTGGTAGGATGATACTGAAATCACAAGTGCAGCAGAGGAAATAGTAACAGGGACTGGTGTTAGCTACACAGGGACGTAATGCTTTTTTTCTTCAATTAAGTGTTGTTGAGGGGCTTAAATTAAACCTGAGGATTCAAACTTGAAAGTTCAACGAAAAGTTGATAGTGTACGGCGGAGTATCCGGGGCATATTTCTTTCCATTTCCACTGCACGCAATTCCCCTGCACCCCCAACTCTTATTACAGGTGATAAGTATAGTAAGTTCTGTAGTAGTAAATTTAGTAGTCCGGTAAAAAATACCGGCAAGCTATTTCGAATGTGCAACTCGAAGCGTGTGTTGATTCACAACAACAAATCGAGGAACGCAGTACAGATTTCTCGACTACACTCTTAAGTCCACTATTGAATCTTTGTTGAGTTTGGATAGTGGGCAAACGCCATGTATAGATTTTGTTTTCCGCTGAAGTGCATGTTAAAAACTGAGTCTACTGATCGTCAAAAATGCCGGAAAACAAGATTACTCAATTTAGAAACAAAAATAGCTTTGTGTGTGCCTTTATACTGTTTGATCTACGATCTGCCGCTGTTTTTGGCAGGCCGTCATCATTTTGTTTTTCTCTTGCTTTGCAGACCACATCCTCATTCAGTCAGTTCATCCTCTTCTTTGTGCATTATTCTTTACTTGTCAAGACAATCTTCGTTTTTGATGAAAGTACCTTCCGTCTCTTTGGCCTCGTAACTCCCCTGTCTCTTGTTCGTGTAATGTTCAACTAGTATAATTCTTTGTTACAACTATACGCCGCACTGTCTTTCTGGCTAAGGATCAACGAGTCTCGTCTTCCTACGAAGTTAGCCTTATCTCGATTCCCAATACCTTTCGTTGGTCTTTTACGAAGCAGCCAATGAAGCGTGCGACCGAGATGCGTTAAAACGAGCAGTAAATAATATACACCCAATCGTACTCCGCACGACAAAGAGGCTACACCAGCGTACATGTATTATATACAGTTATACATAAGAGAACTTCGAAAAATTTAGCAGGAGATCCTGAACGATGAGAAACATTAAATAGTTTTTACTGGTAAAGGAAACGAATGAGTCCCAAATAGCTACCGAACCACTGGGTCGCTTAATCGGCTCAGTTATCGGATCAACCTACCCGAACAGTAGCAGACATCACGTCCTTACAAGTTTGGACGTAGACGAACGGGTTCTCTCAGCGAAACCATTTTGTTAGCGGCAGCGCGACCCTCTTGAGGAATTGGTTGCTCCGTTGTTCGGTTACCCCCAGGTCACCATGCGAAAAAACCATACTTCTTAGTACTACTGCCACGTTTTCACTTGTCTAGCTGGTAAGCATAGATTAATACCAAATGGAGCGGTAATGGATTTCCGATTAATACGCACCTTATTCTGATGGTGTCTTCAAACGCTGATAGTGATATTCCGTCATTTCGTAACAGGGTACACAGACAGTTCATCCATGTAAATAGTAGAAACGAGTAAACCGGAGTCACTGCGGGAAGATTACCTCTACCGCACTGATAACGTGTTTCTAGCCTTTTCGTTTTGTCAACTGTCAAACTCTCCTGACAGCAATCCTCTGCCGTCTCTCGGAAGGCAAGGATTTAATGTTCTGGCACGAAATCCAACGGGAAAACGCATCGGAGTGGACACCTAGCTGTAGTTGGCAGTTAGCGCCGCTCGCAGCGGTCCGTTAGATGAGCGTGTTGATAGCAGAATGAACCGTCTGCATCCTCGCAAAGATTTCATGTTATACATAAGAATGTGCCCTCGCCTATCCTTCCCTCAGTAGTGCCCTTACTTGAAACCGAGTGGAAGGGATGAATGCAGTTTTCACGGCCGACAAGCTCTCTAGGACCGAGAACTTTTCGATATAGCGTACCAGTTGTTACCCTCGACTACGTACACATATATGTACTGCTGTACAAAAAGCGATAAGAATAACTTATCATTGGTATATATAGCACTGCATATTGTGCCTTTGTCAATGTAGTAAAAGTGACTTCAAGCTAAGCTGCTGATACCCTTTCAAACATACGTAAATCCAACCATTTCTTGTCATTATTAAATCGACATTTAGGTGACCAACACTATATAACTATTATTTTTCTGGTGTTACTAATGATAATACGACATTCTAGAAACACACAAGAAAGATTGCCCACGCACTTAATAGGAATCGGCAGCCTCAACTGCCGACGGTCTCAACGCGACCCCCTAGCATCGAGGGGACGGAAAGGGGCACCTTTGCAATAGTACGCCTTTTGTGGATGGCCTTCCAGTTATATCTAGGTAGTTCGTCGTAGCGTCGTTGCAGACAAAGTCCGATCTGAAGAAGTAGTGGACTTTGAAAAGACAACAGACGTGGTAAAAACATCAGACTCAAATTACGTCGTGAGCCTCATACAAACAGCTCCAGTTTTTGCGCTGAGATTGCGCACACTAGGGTACACACACACACGCGTCTCTTATTAAGCAATAAAAGTTGCTTGAGTGATTTCTAACCAATTTTTTTTTATTTGTTTTTATCTGTCCTGATTAGTACGACAAAATGTTGAACGCCTTAGCTTCAAGTTTTTGGTAGACTTTCATAGAATGCAGCATTTTTAAGCAGTACGCGTACAGTTCCTAGCCACACTTAAAAATACTTACGCCTGTCATGCGTACTTCATACAGTATCTTAAAGCAGAAATATCTACATTCGTAAAAACAAACAAGTACACTGACGAAGCATTTTTCTAATTGAATCTAACTTAAGAAGGGGCGATACTACGCCGCCTCAAGTAGTTACCGTTAGCGGGGAATTTCTTTTCTTTGATATCTTGCTGAATTTTCCAAAGCGGAGAATATAAACGATTCATTTCTATGGCAGAGGACTAGTCATTCAGATACTGTGTCTAATTTTACATCAGGCACCAAATGTTCGTCTAGCCATCATACACCTGATTCAGAGTTCAGGGCATAATCACTGAGTGAAATCGATGACATCTGTATATCATGCAAGAAGAAATTAAAAACACGATGTCCTACTTCGGAAAACATAGTTAACTGAGTAATCGAAGGTATGATTTTGTGCAATTTTCCGCATATTTCAGTATCGGCTTGGTCACCTTTTTCCAGGTGAGATCGTTTGCCAAACCATAGTCTACAGTTGTGTCGATTATCATCTTATGTTTGAGCCGCTGGATTTCTAACTCTTTTCGGAGAATGTTTTAAATAATCCAACATCATTATTGCCAGATTGCTCTTTTACCGGACACAATTCACGTTGACTTGTAAACCACATGTTTTTTGCTACCGAAACTTAAAGATAAGCCTTCACTATGGAGCTTGTTAGAATCTCCCTCCCTCTCCCTTTCTTCATATGTCTCTGAGAAAAAGCGAGAGCAAATCTCCCTTGTACGAAGAGCAAAGCCTTTGTTGTTGCTGCTGTCTCGATTTAGACCAAACATTCTGAGTAGAAGAAGTGACATTGAGGATTATAAGATATTTTATTGCCCAAATCCTGAATGAAAGCGTTTGCGTTGAATCGTTTCTCAAATAAGTTGTATTAGCGCTAAACCATCAAGCACTTTTTGGGCATCCATAACAGTCAATAACGGAAGTTTCGACAGAAGAATAAACATCACACCCCCGAGCATCTCAATCTCAGCATTCCGTAATGAAGGAAGGACATACATTTCGGTTTGCCACGTTTCCACCATGTAATTCAAATGTTGCCTTTCTAACTAGAGAGATCACAATTACTGTAGTTGTCCACATAAGTTCACTGACTTAGCCCTGCCACTGAGCACAATGTTCGTTTCAAGCTCTAGTTCTTATCGGTAAAAATAAAGATGCATTTAAGATGCACGAGGATCATGTACCTGCCAAAAGATACCCTATTCTATAGCGTTAGCAATGGCAAACTATCCGAAAAGTCATCTTTTTACGTCTAAGAATTTACGTAAGGATATAGGGGTACCTCAAATTACACTTAGGTCCTTTTAATTAGTTAAATGACACGGGTTCACAAATAAACCAATACTATAGGGTACAAACAAGAAAAGCGGTGCATCTTTCTGAACAAAAACTAATTATACATATAAAACGAAAGCTCTACATTGATGAACAAACCGCTTAGTTCCGATGTGACAATTGTACGAGTATCGTTTTGGTAGATAATTGCAAAAATATAAAAACTAATATATATAGTTACAGTACAAAATTACAGCGAAGTCCTACTTTGAACAATTACAAACTGGTGACAAGATCCTAGATTGAGACCTAAATATAGTTCTCACTACATGCTTCGCAAACATGTGGACGCCATGAGGAATGATTTGGAACAGCAGACGTATCTGTAGAAAAAAAAAACAAAATGTTAAGCTTAGAACAATCGCCGAGACGACGACACTGCCGACACCTTGGATAACAACGCTAGCTATGTCACAAGAACACAATTCATGGTACTTCTGGCATAACTTCTGGCAATAGCGTCAATTCGGCTAAAACTTGAGGGAAGTGCATGATAAAAAGACTCAATGCTCCCAAGCATAAGCCGCTCAAGCCTTAATCATATTCTAATAATGGCACAAATCACTCGCATACCGATCCGTGTGCACGTTAGAAAAGCACGTTGGCAAAGCTACTGCTTTGAGCATTGGAAAATTTTCATCCAATGACCGAAATTTACATATGGATACAATGTACCTAATTCTAATGTCGATATTCGAGCGCCGGAAGCCGAGTTAGAGGAATAACTGACGTAAGGACAGCAGCGTGAGCATGCTAGGTTGTAATATACGCTGTATCTGTCGAGGTAGAAGCCATAGCAATTACTCGGGATATAATCGTTCACGATGATTCTATGATGGCGTCACGATATGTATACTCATATAGTCAATACAATACTCTTAACGCGCTTAATTCAAACCTACTGACGGCCTAAAAAACTGAGTGGTGAATATATTCTTGGATCACCTCAGTGCTGGACCTTTTTTTTTGTTTGAAGGCAGTTCGTTATATTCGATAACGCCACGTATCTATTTTCGTGTATATAGCGATCTGATAGGTGCTTCCTTACCTTAAGCTTAGCCTCATACCACAGCAAAGAACACCGCTCCCTAAAATGTTGAACACGGCCTTTTAATCGACTCATATTGCTTTTATCTGATAAAACGTAATGTGTTAAAATTATCTAATGAGAAAGGATGAAGTTGATGTAATAGCTGTTGATAATTAACTCCAGTAAAAAGTCTGACTATTTCAGTTTGCATTTCACTTGTAAGATTCAAACCAGAGTCCAGTCTGAATCTGTTCCTCCAGATCCAAGTTCCTGGATAATATTCCTCAGATTAAACCTTGCGGCTCTATATGTTCAAACTATTCTGTCACGGATGCAATTGTCTTGAGCTAGCACGTCTGCGTTAGGAGTCTGGATCGTTTTGTCCTACTTAACTAGTCTCCTATTTGGTTCACTGGGATAAAGTACCAGCGGGTCATCGTTATGATTTCCAATGATCCCTCATACCCGACGCCGATCTAGCTTAGCACAGAAAGTAGGGTGTTCACGTGTTTAGCGATGCTTTTGTTGATATACACGTTTTGTAGTAGATGTAAGCGCAAACGTTAGGCCAAAATCAAAATAATGACAGACGAGAGGTAACGTGACTGAATACCTACGACCTTGGCCTTCGTGCCTGTACGTGTCTAGATATGCATTTCAAACTTAATCAGAGATTGACATTTTTTTAATTCAAACAAACAGAAATTTTTATCATAATAATAACGGATTGTAATTGTATGGCTGTTGAAACAAACTACCTAAAATAAAAGTGAGTGCGTAGTCCGAGCTGTTCGAAAGAGTGAGCTTTGCTGTACGATACAGACCGGCTAAACGGGCCATCTGTTTATCAGGTATTAGATTTAATAGGAAATTAGGAATCTCACGGATTCTAGGATCCATAATGAACGCCTAAGCACGGTCGATATTTATTGTGTAACGAGACGATTGTTGTTCTAATTGGACTATGTATTATTATACATACGTTATCACTTTAGGATGCTATTGTGCGAGGGAAACTCGCTCGAGAAAAAGAAGAACAAAGAATATCACGCATAGATACTGCAAGCTGAACGGTATTTCCTTCTTCAAAACACCTTCTTTGGTATCCAATCTGCAATATTTTCTTATAGTAACACATCAACAAACAGGGCCTAAAGAGCTGTTTTTACCGTCTATACATCGTGCGCTGGAACACAAGATGTCACACTCAGAGAACAAATGTTACACACGTAAATTATCATTGTGTAAGCCAGATCGTTTAATAGAAGTAGGACACGGTGCTGCATAGCAAACCGGGAATCACGGTCAAAGACATTATTCCAACAGCCATTGACTGGATCGGTGACCACGAAGGGAACCAGCATACCACATGAATCGCTTCTAGACGAAGCATGAGAAATTTTCACAGTGTCTTACAGAAGATAAGTAAGGTACCTCTTCCAATATCCGTGTGGTGTCACAACGGTACCGAAGATGACGCCAACTACACCTTGGTGGGCTGTCCCCGGTGGGTTCGGACCGCTGAAGGGAAGCTCCGATTCACGATGGGGGCCAGCCACTGCGGCGTTGTTTGGTACATCTGTAGCGGCACTAAGGTAACTGGCCGGAAATAGACCGGTAGAAAAGGCCACATTAGAAAGGCATAGTAGCGACTGAGCAATCCTACAAGGGAGACAACGGGGAATAAAAATCCTGGCCTAACAGGACCTGAACGAGTGGCACACGAGACGCTAATACACAGCTAGGTACGTTGGAATAGTGGTGAATCAAACCTTGCAAAGAACTCGTGCGATTGGCGTGGCCGAGAACCCGAGAAGATGGCCCGGGGCGCGGCTAAAGAATTCTACAAATCCACTCGTCGTCCCTACAAACCTTGCTTGAGAGTGATACTAGAGTCAATTCCACACAAGGACATGCGGTCTAGGTTTCGGTGAGTAAGGGTCCTGCAATGACAGGCTGATACCGTTGCAGTGCAATCTGGACTGCATAATACATAAGCCCCCAACTCTTTTGAAGAAATCTTAAATTTTGTAAACTTAAGAAGAAGTGAAGTGGTCTAGGTGTGAAACTGGCGGGCGCAGACACTTTGTTTCATGGTGGGAGCTAGCCTCCTAAACCAACCCTTAATCTGATTATATTGGGCATAGAACCCAAATCATTCATCACTATAATCTACAAATCAGCGACGTGTTCAGCACACTAGATTCTATCAATGTCCCAGTTCTTGCATTCGTATTTATTAGAATAACGTGTTATCGGAGTATCTCCCTCCCTGTCGACATTGAAACAATAAAACTATAACATTTAATGTTACTAAGTATCTGTAGTGATCAGAGTAATTTAGGAAAACATCACATTTGTAAAAAAACCTCTACGTAAGCTATATATCCTCTATCGTGGGCCATTTGGGCCTCCTTTGTCCGACGCGTGTATCCGTAATAAAGGGGTTAATCTTATTTGAATTTCCCATTGATCAACTTCTGAGCCTCCTTGTGCAGCACCTTCTGAGAGAATACAGTTAGGATAGAATGTGATTATTATACTTATTGACGAACCAGTATGTATGGTACAAACGAATGAATAAACAGACCATGCCAACATAAGTGAACATCACTAGCAATACATGAGCAAACGCGTACGTTCTGTTCAACGTTCAAAACATGAAGGCGTATTTTGTGTAATCAACTTTAACAAAAAGGCGGTGTTTTCATGGGTTTGTCCTGCTAATCGCAATATGTACCCTCTTGGACGCAATGAGAATGGTTGGCCACATTACCACTTATTGGTACGTCGATCATCGTGGTACTCTCAAACAGCCGAGTTCTTGACATTCTATCAACGTAGGTTTTCGAAGCTTTCGGTTGCGTATCATTCATTCATCGTTTACTGACTGTGTGGTTCGTGTTGTATTTATTAGAAATTCTGGGTTCAAATAAATATTGATGGGGGTTATGTTGGGATCACCGGTTTCATCGTTCTTTTCCGTGTCTAGTTTGAAGCCGTTGTGAGGTCCATTGCCAGAAAATTGTAACCTGCTTAATATTCCTTCGAGGACTCACTAAGTCGCCTTATTCATACTCAATCAATGTGCCGAACAACATCTTGTTGGTTGGCCTCGATGGTCAACGGAAGTGCTGGTTATATTTAGCTCTCGTTACGGTGGGCGAATCTAGCAGATATCTCACCGGTGACAGCACGCTCAGTAATAATTAGCAGAATGAAGAGAAACCTAGCAATCATGAAGACGTCCATTCTGTGACTTTCTATTATCGACTAGACGACGTTTGTTTCTATTTAGCAGTTAACGTTTTTAGCAACGAGACCTAAACTCGCAATAGCATGGATGAAAAACATTGAACCATCATCTTATTGTACAGAGTAAGAAAGCGAATAATACATTTCTAAACCTTTGAATTTTGAAGATATGTGATTGTATATATTACATTGTGTCGTTAATGCAGTGGACTGTCATAAAATAACAGAAGTTAAAGTGGTAGACACTTCAATTCATCATGAAGTATTGATATGGGCGTAAACTTTTGCGAATATACGTTATCTGCGTATACCGTGTGAGTAGCAGGAGTATGGAAACATCGATACGCTCTGAAGTCGCACTTATTTCCATGAAAAAGACGCATAAGCCGGATACTACGAGCAAATTTGGTGGAAGCCACGTACATAAAATGCTATTGGTTACGGGTCGGTAGGATTTGAATTTTCACTTTTCAATATTGTCCACCTGTAATTGACTGAATGCAACATTTTTTAAATATAATTTAATAAGAAGACTATCGCTAAACTAGTACACTGAACTACCAGAACATCTTTACATGAAAATTTTGATAGGGTCACCTGAAGCGACATCGCTTGTAAAACAACGACAAACATGGTAACTAGAAATACAATATCTATATTGTGTATCTGTACTGAAGTGGCCTTTGATTTTTTTTATGATTACCTAAATTCAGGGCCCATGCTATCATCTATGCAGTGATCATGTACACTGAATTCGTCGAGCACCATTCCAATACCGGCTAATGGATTTATGTTTACCAGGCCTTTGCTGTACGAAACTGATTCAATGCACAATGGATGTAGATAATTTTTGAACCATAAATATTTACAAAGGAGAAAAATGACCCGTTTATTCCAAATGATAATAAAATTGAGATGCGTTATCGACGATCATTCTTTTGACTGCGAACTCATCACCCATAAAAACACCAAAAATTTTAAAGATTTAAATGTCTTGCCAAAGTTTCTATGATATATATGTACAATATATATAATCATCTATGATAACTAAACTTAGCCACAAACCTTACTTCACACCTATCGGTATCTACTGGAAGAGCTTTTTCCGTAATCGTTAATTCTATTTAAGAAAGGTTAACCTGCTTTCCGCAGAGTGAACGGTCTATTGAGTACGAACATCTAAATTCTTCTTCTAGATAACTTCTAAATAGAAAAAAATCTAATTTCTAAGTTTTGTCCGCGTTAAGGTCTGCACTCGCATGTATATGGTTGGAGCAATATAAGTCATAACGTTTAGGTTGCCGGCCGATTATTCTGTCGTGCCGGTGTGTTACCTCATTCATATTTTGTGCCTCTGTCCTGTTTTCAGTTGCCGTTCGGGCTGTAATCAATAAAATGTAACGGTGTCGTTCTTAGCTAGACCGTTCACTGTATTTAAGAGGCACGGAAGAAAAGACTTCAAATCTATTGTAGTAGCGTTCCCATATGTCATTTCTGTAGCCTGGTTTCGCGAAGAAATCGATATTGTATAACGCCTGCCCCCACCAGTTGCCCTTTTTGGGGTATAAAAGGCCCTGTAATCGTACAGACTTATATCTGGAAAATTGGGGGCTTGCTAACGTTGGATATTTCATTGTTCAATCCAGAAGGTGAGGCATGTCGATGATGTCTAGCGCTGTCTTGAAGCAACCAGACTTTTGACTGCCGTGCCAGCAGGCAATGAGTCTTAAGCTAACTATTTTAAAAATTCAAGATAGCCCGCTGCATTCGTCGTTTCTTTTGCGACTGGTATACCATCGTAGTAGATGCTTCTGATATCTACTGCAAATACTACCATCATGGTACGTCCGAACCTACTCGCTATTGCCGCTGAACTTGATTTCTCTTCAGGGTGACCACGTCTCACTCTGGCTGGCGGTAGAGATTAAACTACATTAGGCAACCGTAAGCTCCAGGCGGGCTTTTTTTTCAGTCATGTCCCGCAAATTGCACATAACATACACCACAAACATTTCCAACTGGCCTGGAAACTCATTTTTTACTTAGCTTCAATGTTTTTTTTTCCTAGTTTTCAATGTCTGGATTATGATTCTGTACGGCACGTGAAATGCCAATTTGGACCGACCGACAAAGCCTTTAAATCTCAAGCTCTGTTGTCCTAAAAAGCCTTCTCAATTGCCGTAATGTGTTTTTGCCTTTCGCTTACCAGCACCTGGCCAGCTATTCGCTAGCCTTCGTTCGTAAAACGTAGCCCGTTCGTAAAACGTTTGCGTAATTCACGTCCTGTGCTTCCTTCCGCTTAGGGCATGATGTCTTCGATGCACGATGTCACTCATCGTGGAATTTCTGCAGCGTTGTGGGCTCCGTGGAACAAGAACTGACCACCGAATGTTGATTCTCAAGGCTGTACAGTTCAGAAATTATATTTCAAAACCCACCGGATTTGCTTGTAACAGCCTAATACATTATATATGCGTTAAAAAAAATAATATGCATGTTAGGCCCTTGCCAGCATATACATGTTCACGTTGAACGATATGTTGGTGGTCAAATGAAAGTAAAATGGGCCAGCTCTATATATTTCTACGAAGTCCTGCTACCACAGTTTTACTAGATCGTCACCAGTTAGCCAGACGTCGTGCCGTAGAATGCGATAGACCGCAAATGCTTTTAGGGATAATTCTGCATGCTGATGCATTCATACCTAAAGGCCCAACTAAATATATCAACTATGAAGGTATGTTTCTATCTCATTTCTCAATCAACCGCGCCTCTTTTTAGTTACGGTACGAAATTCCCGCCTAGCCGATTTGAGTCTCAGTTTGTTACTGAGGGTTGTCAGATCTCCGCGGTAACAAGGACAGAAGTTAGGGACGTTATTATTTCGGACACTGTGATCGGTTATTTAGGCCAAAATAGTTCGAGTCGATGTTGCTGATTTTAATGATCCGTACAACTTAAATGCCTGCTCTTAATGGAGAAACGGTTTGCCATCGGTGAAAATTTGAGTATGTCCGCCCCTCGCAACTAAAACCCAGCGCCATTTTTTCCAATACTATTAATTCGGTAGCCCTTTTTAGATGCCTAAATTACTATATATATATAGTAATTTCTATAAGTAAGTAATATATATAAGAAACTATAGTAAAAGTATGATTCTCGAAAGGAAAATTTTTACAGTCAGACATACGCGAAACCATTGCTGCAAGGGTATCAATTCACTGAGATAGTTGCCATTTGAGCCGTGAGAACGAGCAGTCGCTTCTTGTTATCGAGATATCAGTTTATATCTGAATGATACTAACGCAGTAACCTAAGCAACAGTTATCGTAGGATCATACGCCAGCCTATAATTTGATTGAAGTACATAAAATGTTTCAACTAAAAAATTTTATGTCAAATTATGGAGTGGCACTTACCATTAACATCATTGACCAACCGCTTTCTGTAGAAGGTATAAAGACCACCCAGGCTTATCACGTAACGGATATTATCGTAGTCTGAGGAAAGTAAGTGTCTGACGTGCAGGTTTTGTCGTGAATGTTTTTTGTCGTGCTTGCGAACACGTTCGACTGCTTCGTTCGCTGTAAGGTAAACGTTAAATTATTACTACCATTATCTTAGCTCAACATTTGTCCAAGGCATGCCACGAGTGCGTTCCTTGTTTATAAAGCAACGAGATAAATCGGCATTGACAACGCTGCTCTCTCTCTCTCTCTGCTAGAAATCTACGTAAACGGTTCTGATTTCCACTTCATGTGTGCGTGTAAGTTAATCATCGAAGTTGAAGATGCAAACCAAGATAGACAACTTAGAAGCGTGTGGCAAGTTACGAACAGGTTGGCATCGAATCTGGCTAATCTATTGATAACGGAAACATCAGCAGAAATTAGAGGATTGCATAAATTATGAAAAGCCCTTCTTGGAACTTCGGCAGAATTCGCTATTTGCAACAGTGTATATATGCGGCTGCCAACATAATATTAACCGCTTCTAGCTGGATGGCTCCAAAGTCACCTAGTTCAAGTCGTTTCGAATTCAACAATCATATATTTGGTAGAATTGTTTAAAAGAAAAGAAAACTATTCAGCTTTGAGGTAGGGCGTCCTAAAACTGAAGAAAATGTTTACGAAAATTTGCTACGTTTTATTGTTTGCAAAAAAAAAAAACATAGTTCAAGGAATGGACGCACACAAATCAACGCAAACGGGTTTACATGCTGTACTACCATCTGGGAAATTTTACAGAAACACAATGGAATCCAATCGTTTCTAAAGCAGTCTCCTATGAAAAATAGATCACATATTAGAATAGCGCGTATGTGAGGGACATAGGTTTCGCAATCTGTGGCTGGCTCCAAAGCAAACGCTGCCATGTGTTTAATGGGAGTGGAAAGGAATATTGCATTATGGGTTACTGCCGCCTGGCAAAACAATTAATTCAGATCTCTACTGTCAACAGGAATACAATAAGTCATAGAGAGAACAGTGAACAGAAAAGGCATCGTCTTCCATCATGTGCCAGGCCACATACAGCTATAGTTATCCGGCACAAATTGTGAGAACCTGAATGTGCTGTTTCAAAGCAACCGCTTGCACTATCAGACTGTCATCTATCTCGGTCTCTATAGAACTCCCCTATTGATGTTAATTGAGTTTCAATAGAACGATGCAGAAAATTTGCTTGTACAATTTTTCGGCCAAAAATTACAGAAGCTCTACAATAACGGGATTATGATGTTACCAGAGAAGTGGCAGAAGGTTTTCGACTAAAATAGAGCATATCTGCTTTGGTACGATTATCTTGAGATATGAAAAATATTTGCTTCAATTTCGGCGTAGAGATAATTGATACAAATTGAATCAACGATTCAGTACGTGAGATAGTTTACAGGCTTGCTGACAATGGCCTTTTCTTAAAGGACGACGAGTGAGCTATAGGAGCGCGTATCTTATCCGTCGCTCAACAATAGGTCGGCATATTTTTTCACCGCCAGTGGTGCCAGGTCCTAGGTAGGGTAAGTCCTTCGCCTCACAGGGACCTTCTGAAAGGACCATGCGTTATTCTGTATGAAGTTATAGTGATTTATGAAACGTGTGCTTGCTATCGTTAAGATATCTGAGCAAACAAGTAATACTACAACTTTCAGATCATTCAATCAAACAAATGCGGACATAACCCTCAGTCATTATATTTCTGATAAATCGTGGTGTGAAGTCGATGTGGAGAAGTGAGAAGAGGCAAATCAGATATAAACTTCGCGATTGATACGTTCAAATCATAGTCGATCGCGACATGCCCAACGCTTCGACCCGTCGCGAAGCGCTAGCTCTATGACGCCTACGAAAGAACGATAGAACAAAACACAGTTTTTTTAAAATGAGCCTAATTCGAAACGCCAAACTGACAACGCAGTCAGCAGTGAAACCATGATCTCTGTAAAATGTATCGCTTGAACTGACTGGCCATCGCCAAAAACTCAAAAAAGGACATGAGTATATTACTTTCTTAGAAACAAGACATTGACAAGTTTCATCTCAACTTTTTCTTAGGGTTTGTTTACAAATCGATCGAGTACGAAGAAGCCAACGCTCCTTATAGGCCTATCAGCTTCCCTGTGAAGTGTCATTAGAACTTTAAACTGATTTAAATTATAGTTCTGTACTGTAATAAATGTAGAGTTAAAAAAAAAAACTTATTGCATTATCCTCGAATTCTGATCTTCGTAATCTAGTTCTAATCTTACGCTTGGACCACATGGCTCAATCTGGATATCGTCTAAGTCTGCATATTCGGATATATCCTCTTAAAAATACATAACATGATGTTTTCACATAGTGCGCAACTTTCATAGACGCCAAAATCCCCAACATAAATAACTTCGTGTGGCAGGTTTACTTGCAACATCGCGTCAGTATCATCCAGAATATAAGTACATTTCCTTAAGTTACTTGCTATTCTTAACAAGCACACTTTTTTTTTTTGTTCCGACCGTACAACCAACGCTATCGACACGTCCTACGAAAAACTGGAACAAAAGCAAAAACAATCTATTTTATTTTTAAAGCAGTGTAAGTAATACTACTTGCATAAAGGTACAACTAGGGCGTGTAGGCTTTGCCCTAATTGTGTACGTGGGTAATGCAACTCTCTTTACGTAGCTGAGCCATGTAGGCAACTGTAAACCTAGCGAAATAATAGCGTTTACATAATCACCGAAGCTACACCAGTATTACAATAAAATTTATGAAACAGTATCCTAAAAACGATACACACCTTGATTTAAATGAGCTTTGCCTCATACGACGAAAATACAAAGGAAATATAGTCGATCTTCGACTCTTGTGATGGTATTATGGCAAAGGGAAGTTAGCAATCAGGTAGCGATGATTTAACGTCCGGTTCATTTTCAGTTGATTCTCAGTACTTTCTTCAAATAATTCTGCTTTCTCAATACGTCGTACGTTTGTTTAGCTTAAACATAATTTCACCCGTTATCTGCAGATTAAAAGTTGGACCTATCGTGCTGCAGGCCATCACATCAGTACGCGCTTAGAGAATTCAGCGCTGGCCAAAAAATAATTGTTTCCACGACGCACGCCTTCGCATCTGCGAACTTGTTATTCGTGATTCTAGTCGTTCTATGGGTGGAAACTATTTCTAAGTAGGAACGTCTGGCAAAGCAACGTCTATTGAAATTCTGGCTAAGCAAAAATAATCTTTGTGTTCAATGCGAGAACATCAGATTATCGTGTACTTATATGCCTTCTTGTTTGACAGAGAGCTAAATTCGCGCTCGAGTGTTTGACCTATTGCAGAGTGGCGTCGTGACGAGGCCCGATGCATCATCTACACTAGAAGAAGTCCAGATTGAAAAACAAAAACCATAATTACATTGCTTATGTTTGACGAGAAAGTTGAGAACTTCACACTGCTTAATACGATCGTAGCAACTTCTTACTGCCTGATAGACAACATGACACGCAAATATTAAGTTTGCCTATTTTTATTCAAATTATATGGATTGGAAATACTTCGATCTCCTATATCGTCGAAATCTACTTTCGTATTACCATGTCTAATCTTCCCAAAGCACTACCATATTCAATACGTCATCGACACTAGCACGCTTCCTGTGGCACGTCTATTATTCAACTGTAATTTTTGTCTTTAATTGTCTGTTTAATTGCCTTCTTAGACGCATACGAGCCTGATATGTTTAAACAGCCGCCTGAAATCATTCAGCCATATTATACCTTACTATAGTAATTATACAGCGCAGTAGAACTTCTGATTCTCAACAGAAACATATAATTAAGAACAGCTTCAAGTACAGACACTAGAGAATAGTTGGAAGACAACAAACAGAACATACAAGTCCCGCAAATGACGACCGACCGTTTTGACAATCAAAAACCTTAAATTAGGCGGTACATAGATACGAAGTAGCGTCGTTGATTGTTGCCTGTCCGGAACCATATATCGAAGTTTGTATTTACTTATCTTTTAAGCTGCAAGCGGACGTAGAGCTTCAAGCTTTACTTTAAAATATTAAGATTACGAAAATAGTATTGGTCTGCCAAACGTCTGCTGATTCGAACGCGGTTAGGGTACGAGGGCGCTAAGCGTGATTTGATATATTGTTAGTGTTTTATCAAATGCCCAGACCTTCACAATAGTTATAGGAAGGAGAACCTTTTCTCTTTTGCGTACATGTGTCGAGTACGCGTAATATAAAATAAAGGATACATAACTCCTGTTCTAGCGATTTATGACTCATACAGGATACACCAGCCTTACAAAGAAATATTAGCCTAAATCGTGACTCCAACTATTTACTTCTGTAAAAAAAAACAAGACCACTCTCGTCTTTTAGCAGTGAGTTGTACAGTTACCACTTTCTCAATATTGTCCATGTGCCCGCTAATGTATTTGCATCTGCGGCTGGATGCATGTAATAGTTGGGTGCTTGCTTATATATATAGCGATGTCGGCTAGTGGTACGACAGGCCTTTACCAGAACCCTGCCTTTTCTTCTCCTTTCAGCCGTGAGCATCCAGGTAAGGAGCGCAGCTCTGACTTAACTGTGCTTATCAGGAAGAATACAGCCGTGGCAAGACATACGCACATGATCCTAACTAGGGCAAGCAGCGGCAGGTAGCTATATTTGGCAAAACTAGCAAAACACCCACCGTTCTTCCGTTCGTCCATCCGTCCCACCGACCAAGCGAGCGAGCGAGCATCTTTGACGACGTGCGTCTGGTCGACGAGCTGCGCATACAGACGCGTGGTATTGTCACGACTTTTGCAGCGGTAGCAACAGCAGGCCACACTGTATCGGAGTCATCTTACCAACGGTTCAGTGCGCTCTCCTGACGGTGTCAGAAAGCATAAGGAATATCCCAGCAGGTTGCCGTCCTTTACGCCAAACCTAGGCAACTAAATGAGCAATAAAGGTGTTCCCGTATATCTGCCCGTGTAGTCAGGAAACAGAAAAAGAAACAGGCCTTAGCTCTTCGCTTTAAAAGACATAATAGGAACGAGAGAGAAGATGACAGCCCACCACTTCAAGTCCAGGTAGGTTGGTTTCAACTGGAGAAACAAGTAGGAGCAAGTGCCACGCCTTGTCGGATGATGGCAACGCTAATAAATTGTCCTAAATTACGCTGAGTCAGATAAAGAGTGCAGACAGGTAAACTATAACCTGGAAAATCGGCAGAGCTAGTGGAAAGACATTAGTTCCTGGATTTGGGCCCAGAACGGTTTTAGCCAGTGGGAGATTATCTTGACGGGAGCAGTTCCGGGGAGTTTTTTTTACTTCTGTACTTTAATCAGTCAAGCTGCGACTATACTTAGCAAGCCGGCTTCTTGTTTCTTGCAGTCCTCCTTCGTTCGTTGGTATTTTTACTGACTGTCCTGATGTGTCTTTTCGTTTGGTTCTGCGCATGTGTGTTCTAGGGTGAGCAAGCACGTTGATCAGAACGCGTACAATGTTCCCGAGAAATGCCCTGCCAGTCCTTCTTACGTACAGGTAACTCACAGGCCCTAGCAGAAAACGGCTAACGACTTATGATGTTGCTGTTCAGTCATCCTTGCCTAGGTAATGTCAGACGAACACTTCGTTTATTCATCCAATCGCCGCAGCTGCACAACCCAGCAACCAAGCAATAGAAGACGACTGCAGGTAATATGCTAGATGGAGACCAAGCTGCCGGATACATAAAAAGAAATACAAGAAAAGGCCTAAAACTAAGGGTGTACCTCACAGGAGAGCAAGAAACAGACAGGTTGTGAGACTGTGATGACTCGCTTCTGCGAGGCCGTTTTCACTCACTGAAGAGAGCACAGCTTAACGAAATGGTGCAGCAATAGTTACCGAGGTCCTGTAGTTGCATTGAATACTCCTCACGATGAGTACGCCATCATTCATCTGTAACCCTGTTTATGATACGGCAGACCATCTGAAGTAGCTGTTGCGATAACGCGAGAATAGACGCAATATAGACATACACCATAGTGAGTAATACATGATGCACATATTTTGATGTTTGGGCCATGGGGGACTAGTAAGGAAGAGTGATTAAGGTCTTCGTTTTCAGCGTCATCGTCCTATGCAGTTTGCGAAACATTGGGGTAATATACAGGCGACGATCATCTCTACTCACTTCGTTTCTTGGCACGTTATTATAGAGAATACATTATTACCATACCTAGTGTAAACTTTACTCATGCGTAAGACAATTGCTAGCCTTCAAAAAAATTCTAGTAAAGGTTAGATTATAACTGTCTTTATGACTAGGGTCAATCTTGCCACATATACGAAATCAGAAAGAATTCCACTTCAGCTTATTTCAGAAGTCGACAGCTTAGGTAAGAATTGGACTATATAGTATAACGCGTCTTATTTCAAGCAGTAAAATACTCACATTGAAATATCTTTCTCAGTCTACAAATTGGATTATTGATTCTTGTGAAATTCGTATAATTAATTAAAGAAGGTTTCTCCCACGTTCACCAATGATGCAACGTCCGTAACTTGTGACACCAGCAGAAAGTTATAGGCAAGTTGAATGATTTTGAAGCAGTGCCTAGCGGCAGTAGCGGACGACAAATTTACGATATTCATCCAGCTGAATGGAACTCCTCTCTGATCGGGCAGCTTTAACAAGTTAGATCACTAATTCTAGCGAATTGCAGGACACCCTAAGCGTAGAACTAAGCCTAAACAGACATTGTTTCTTGCCGGAGAATTAATCCCTCAACCTTTACGGCGTTTACGTAACCCGTTTAGTTAAGTAAAAGGTAGACAAACATAGATTGATTAAATTTGTTAATAATTATACAACGAAAACTATTTCTGGTGTTAGTTGAAGAAAAATTGCTCTTCACTGTATTACAGTGGGCATCAGCCATCGTTACTATGATTACAGTCAATACATATATATTTAGGTAATATGGATTTTGTTGTTGTTTCTTGACGGTAGTCCAGTAGCGCTAACAGGGATCGAGTGATACAAATGATAATCACATCTACATCACACTATTATATAGTAAAATCACCAGGAGTCGGCTCCAACGACAACTGCTACATAGCTTGTGGTAATAAACAAACTTATTATTATGTGACCCTATTTCATTTTAAGAACTGCTTTTTTAAGGGAAAATATATAATGCGATAGTGTAATAAATATAGATATATAGTTTTTCTCATTATGCCCTGGATAGCTAGTTATTACCGCTTATGAAACACGTAAGCAGATTCTTGCAGATATTATTAGTCACTATATGTTGTCTCGATTGGGTTTATTCTGATGTCGCAAATTTTTGCGAAACTTAGCGACCTTTTAGGGACTCATAGTGTACCCGCTATGTATATACCTGGTATTTAAGGTCGCTAGGAATGAAAATGATCTAGTTATTCCTTTCATTCCTTACGTGTACAAAAGGAGCACTGGATGGACGTGCTTCCGGTCCTGACCGTGTGCCTCAATTCTCTTACCCATTTAGGGAGTTAGCTCTTATCAAAGACAGCCGACGGGGTCATGTTACTGCAGCGTGCCGTACGGTTTGCAACCACTCGGAATGTTCTAACGTGCCTAGCATTTAAAGTCAACACTAAATGGGTTCCGGATAGCAAGTGTTTAAATCTTTGAACAGCGACCACCGCTAACGAGAAATAATTATCAGCGTGACAAATCTCTAAAGTCCGGCGTTTGCGTTTCCGTGTAAAATTTAGAGTTCGTATGTACACCACACTTCCCTTTGGACGCCATATACGTGCATATCTCTCTCATGGACAAAGAGAAACGACGGCTAAATATATACGACACATTACATCGATCAAGCAAAACTGCCAGGCAAAACTTTTTAGGGCACTGATGGCCAAGAATAGCTCAAGGCGTCAGGCCTTCCCGTTTAGCGATCACCTCTAAATTGACATAGCCTTCTAAAAGAGATTTGCAACTTCGCCAGGTTGTAAGACATTCTGTTTTACATAAGTGAAACGTAAACTATGCTATTAGTTTCAATTTTAAGATGCTTCTAATGAAAGCTCTAGTAGTTATATTAAGCGGTACAAATAGACGTGATGTAAAGAGATTTTGTGTAATGTAGATACGATGAAAGAGTCGCATGATTGTTATGTATGTGTTTTACAAGTCATTATGCCGTCGCCTTTATGCTTGACAAACTGTATCCGGATAAACAGGCTTGACGTTTATAAATACACGTCCCTTTAGTTCTACGTCCTTCACAAGCTAAGTAATTTCATATCTTAAACCCAAGTATCAATTATAAACTCATGGGAGCGGTAAGCCGCACTCGGTTTGTAGAAGGACTTACGTTTTAATTTCTAACTGCCCTACATGAAAAAAATACATATTCTCAAAATGCATGACTCTTTGTAATATACTTCATAATCAGCACTCACTTGGGCAGTGCCATCCAAGTTTGACCTGTGCGTATTTAGCTAGCTAAGAGTAGCGAGATCCGAAAACATCTATGAAGTTATAATCTGGTAAAAATCGAAGCTAGTTGCTTCCACGTCATCAACTAGATGGCATTAATTATCCAACGTCTCTTAGTAGCACTATAAACCTGATCTTGGTCGGCCTTTCAACACGAAGGCCCACAACGATTCACTTACCAATTCGCACTTCCATTGGGGCGCTCGTTCGTGTCGAGGTGCTGACGCTGATGATCATGCCTGGACGGATGAGTGAGATCAGAGTCTGAGGCCTCGTTGCACCTGAACAAGGCTGGCTCTAAAGCTCTCGCAAGGCGCTTAATTCCTGATAGAGCTGATGCTAATCGATCAGCGACTGAATGCTCTTTCACCATCTGCCTCGGCTGTATCGGAAACGGTAGTAGCTGTTCACGAAATGTCCATAGTTTGCGTGTAGCCCATGAAAATAACTTGGTCTAGAAGGGCACGTATATTTGCATCTGCTATTACATGAATGCGATGTCGAAATGTAGATAAATGAAACGTGGACAGTAAGTAATTGTAGGAAAAATGTAAGACTTTACAAAAATCAACAACATTGAGCTAGCAGTATATCCTTGAGTTAAAATACTAGATAGTACCTGTTGTGGATGGAGCACTACCTCCAAACTAAATTATATTTAGCCCAAGACCTAACCATTCTAAGTGACAACAACTCTACGTATTGCTAAGCTACTTCTACATTACCGGGCCACACCTGGAGGCACTTGCGGATGCTCTTAGGCCGTCTTTATGTGCTCTGTTTCTAGCCTTTGGTCGATTGGATTTGTGCTTTAGATCCACGAATGTTGCCGTCGTCTTTTATTAAACACTCACTTCTGCTAGCCAACGAAAGCTCCTCTTCCCGATAGACCATCTATTTTCTCTGCATCTTTAAGAATCTACTAGCTGGGTCTCATACAGGGCGTATTCGAATGATACCTGTTAGATGTATTATATATCAACTGATTAGATGGGTTATCTATAATAGATAATATAGTGTAAATGGAAGTTATCAGGTTCCGATTAACTCACAATCATTGCCACTTCGTATAATGTTGTAAGCGATGGTCGAAACTAAGTGCAGCAGAACGACAAGAATCTACCACTGAAACATCTATTGACAATCAAAGCAGACAGGACTGCTCTCAAAAAAATGTCGTCATCGGTTTTCATTTTGGCGTTTGAGGTCACCATTCTGGAAACACGCTTATATTTGATTTCATTAGTTGGTTATTATCCATACAGCCTAATGGTTACGCGTATTGAATGGTGTAGCTTTTATTTCCGAATTGAATCTTCTGCTTACTGTCAAAATCTCGTCACAATTTCGAATGATTCCGAAGAGACGTTTGAAACTAACTGTCCTTTCCTGCACTGAAGGCTCGTGATCCATTAGAGCTGTGACCTGCAGAGTAAAACGGGCTGACAAATCGAGAGCAGTTCCCGTCACAGGAATCACGAGAAGAACCAGGGTTGTCAGCTGATTTGTTGTAGGCTCATTTGAGCTGTCTCGTTCCTACACTTTGTTTGTCAGCTAGAGCAACCTTTACACTCCGTTAAGTTCGACGGATTAATTGTGCTTACCTCACTTTGATTTTCATTACTATTGATAACGGTGTCGAGAAGGTTTTCCTTGCCGAATTCGTTGTCATTGCGTCCGCTAATGTGATCGTTTTTTGCCGTTCAGCTCTTTTAGCTTTACCAAGGGGCTTTTACAGAATGGCCATTAGGAGTCGACAAAAACTCGTCCTTAATGGAACGACAGATGCCAGCATCTCATTGAGATTTTATGAGGTATATCCATGAAAAATTACCTTCGATTTCAGTAGTGAATAATTACCCACCTAATAAGATGAAAGGATCAAATGCATGCACAACTCGACATTGTTCTTCTGCACGGTCACTTACAAAGCGGTACCGCAGGTTCTTGCTGATCCCGCGGGGTGACGCTTAATCTCCCGCTACCTCGTTCTTTAGACGTTTCCTTATAATTTCCCTCGTTCAACGCCATCGATACGAGCCTTTTGAAACGTAAAGCCGATCTGTGTTTAGCAGATCTAGATATGAACAGTTATTAGTGGTTGGTCAACTAGACGTCCACTGCTCGCCACACTGTTGTTGAGGATTGCTAATTAATGAACCATCAAACATTATCGGAGTGTATAATTCTACACAGTTTACACTACGCACGAAACAACAGCTAATGTACAAATCTTTCGGCCTGAGCGTTCTACACTCGCTGGTCGCCTTCTAGGCTCCCATTCCTGCTCTGTACTATTGAATATTTTTTGGCAGTGGTAACTCCCGAGTAGCCTCGCCAAAGGAGCGTCAGCTAAGCGATTTCTTACAATTTTTCGCAAAAAAAAGATTGTAGGGAAGTAGAAAAAGCCCAGTTGCCCAGTAAGGAAGCACCGAGAGGAGCATGTATCATCTCCGTACGTTGTGTCACTAACGAGCCGCGGCTGCTGGTGCTGCCGCCGACATACCTGCCACCGCTATTTCCTGTATACCATCGCCGTCAGTCCGTCAGCCTTCTGCTGCCTGGCTTGTTCACGTTGATCAGCCCAATGTAGGATGATGCTACTGTATTCATTGCTCGTTGTTGCTGTGTACTGCCGAGAGGCAACGCGAAAACATTATTCGAAAGCGAAACTTCTGTTTAAAACAGAGTAACAACAGCGTACTGATGCCTGACCTCCTCGCTTTCTAGCAGGTCTCGGATGTTGAGACAAGGTATAAACGATACCTCCGATCCGGTCAGCACTACTAGCATTAACTTGGAGAATTAGCAGTTACGTCGGCCCCACTCGTTCTGACGTGAAGCTTCGGCAACATTCCTAACTCAAATTTTAGTTGTTGCTTGACATATCCTGAAAATCTTGCCAAACGCAAAGATAATTTTGCCTTATCGACTGGAGCACATGTCCGTCGGTACGAACCTCTAGACGTATACGGGCATGTTTATAGTAATAATGGGTAGTATCGCTCGGGAACATTTAGAACACAGAAACGTTGCGTGAAACAAACAGATCATGTCACATCGTTTGCGTGTACTACAAAGACAACAAGTTGCTGAAGTGCGCCTATAATGGCGCAAAAGGTACAGTATCAAATTAACAAAGCGACATGTATTATCGCGTGTATTTCGAGGGAATATAGCAACAATGACATTATTCCGTTCTGCAACGTACAAAGAAGCAATATGGCAACATCGTCTAATGCAATCAGGACATCTGTGAAAATAAAACGAAATTTGTCAATGGTCATGTAGCTGGTTGCGTAAGAAAAGCGAAGCCTTCTGATATAGCAAGTCATTCTATAGCCAGCTCCCATCTATATCCACAAATCCATAGACAATGTTCTTTCGGCGAAGATACTGATAACAGCTTTAGGCCCTGTGCGAGCAGGGAGCCCGTAGAAAATGTGTGCCCCATTGTATACGATGTGCTATTGTAAATAATATTTAAGCTACATCTAGCGTACGTCACTGCAAGACGGGAATTCGAAAAGGATACCGCCTTATCCTGACCGCAATGGGATTTTCTATTTTTTCATGTGAGTCATTGATAATGCCGATAATATCGGGTATGTTAACAGCTCAAGTCGATATCTCAATTTGAAGGCTGCGCCTACTTGTAGGCGTTACGTGCTCATGCAAAAATTGCTATAGATCTTTATTAAAAAAAAAAATGGAGTATTCTATAATAATATTTACGTATGCAAAAAAATAAACGATTAATGCTACGAACTTTACATAATAATATTCTGGCGTCATCTGCAAGCTGCGGTTCTTCCGATTTTTCTGCGCCAAACAGGGCAGATGCCGTTATTACTTTCCTTGGGTACCTGGAAATATCTATTATAGCCATCTATTTTACTCATTTCTCCGTTTTCTAGACGAAACTCATCTCAATAGTGTAGGAAACTACGCTCGCAAGGATATACGGTTTGCATCTTGCAAACATACCGTTTATGACATAATAAGGGGAAACCTGTGACCAAATTCAAAATAAAAAACAACCAGTTTTGGGCGCGGAGACTAGTGACACGACTTTGTGGATGTTTATATCTGAACATATAAAGCAGATAACAAGCTCGTCTCTGGTTTAACATTGATCACAGCTGGTTCAAAATCGCAGACAATATTCATGGAGACAACTGAATTTAGTCTTGAAAATTTCGATATGTACACGCATACATACGACCACGTAAACCCAGTCACAACCCAAAAAGGAAACGACCCTACATCAGGACAACAGGTGCATTTGTTTCACAACGAAATATTTATGCATCTTTTCCACAGATCAAGCGACTAAAAAGGCAGTACTAAAGCAGTATCGAATGCTGCGTCTCCCATACATTTTTACTACTGATCTTTTTTCCTCTTTCACTCTGAACTATAACTAGTAAAACAGTGGCCGAGGTACCTCCCGGATCCTTCATGAATTCAAACTTTTTTCATTCTAGGACAGTCCCGTCGAAAGACCACCTTTTTGAGAATCGAAACGAAAAACGAGCAGGTGCCGTCGTCACCATGCCGCTCTGATTTGACTGAACCTACTATCTCTTGATATTTGAAAAACTTAACGAAGGATTTTCTAGGATCGGCACCGACGAGGCCAAACGGAGCAATCCACGGCGTTCGTCTATTTTACCGTTCCTCATGAGGACGTCAAAGAAAGCAACGAAGGCCATAGACATCCCGGCCTATGAATAGTGTGAGAGGGGGCGTATAAAGCAGCAATGCCAAAACCACCATAGTCGTCGGTCTTTGTAAATGCTCCTGCAATGACGGGTCACTATTTGGGCAGTTGTGAATGAGGAGCCGAAGTGCTGCCGCTTCGTTTTCAAGGACGAAGGATGACGCTGACGAGTTGTGCGGCTGCCGGACGTCGCCGGAGGGCCGCTAGTTCCATCCGCGCTGTGAATTATGACCGAAACTGACGAGAAGTAGGCGTCGTATAGCCTACGTCATCGCTCATACCGTTCCTGAACATGGTCAAAGGCTATGCTGCTGACGGTAGCGACGCTATGTATGTCTTGATGTACAGTTGAAAAAACTTCCAATGCCTTCTGCTTTCCTAAAGCTCCTGCTGCGATGTGGAAATATTCCTAAAATGGGAAGAATACGCAACCGGCAAAACAGAGAAGGATTAGGAGAAGGAGTAGACAAGCGAAATTGCGGCTACTGTAAAAAAGAGAAGTGGAAATCTTTACATTGAGGCTCAGCAGTTAGGCGTGCGGTCCGTCGTGAAATCGCCGCGGCTGAGTCACCGAGAAGTTTTTCTGACAATTTGATTCCTTTGCTAGGATAAAGCAAGAAGGTCGCATGGATCGCTGGCATAGGTTGGGTGATGCCAAAATGGTGCCAGTGATAGAAAAAGAAGTTGGCCAGGCATTGTATATCTATGGGACCAGTGTTGTGCGTTAAAGGCAAGCAAAGAATAAAAAAAAACTAAAGAATACAAAAGCCTAGAAGTATCAATCGTGTAACAAAGAATCGTAGAACCTACTTTTAGAGATGTGAGTAATAAAAATATGTGCTTGTTTGATTGCTAAGGCACAGAAAACTTTTCACTGCCAACGCTCAAGTGTCAACTGTCTTTTAATTCAAAAGTCTCAAGGCTACTATGTAATTTTATTGAAAAAGGACTTTATACCTAAATTAGAGCATAAATAGCAGTTTTGTCGTAGTAGAGTGAACCGGTTTCTTTTTCATTTCCTTCCCTGTTTTTTGCCCAGGACACCTTTTTGAGCGCAAAAAAGAAATTAATAATCGAATTGAGCTAATATGGTACGACGTATGTCAGAGCAGTACACCGCTGGTTTGTGAGCAACAGCTTATTCAGATAAAGCCGCGCATTGAATGTCCCTCGACACTCATAGTATGTTTTCTAAATTAGCGAACTTTATATTAAAAAAAAATACCAAAAATCATTAATATATAAGTAATCTTCAAGTACCTTGTTTCCAAGCAACTATACAGCATATATCGGAACGATAAAAACAATTGATTTGGTCGAAGCAATTTATTCTTTGTTTGTGTTATATACGGCTGTTAGTCAACATGGGCTTTTGTAATGCAATCAGGTTGATGCAATGTTCCTGCTCCAACCTCATTTTGCACATGGGAATGCTGTTGTTGCTACGACAAAACAGGCACCCACTAAGCGGAAGGTAATTAACCTACGGAATGCCAAGAAGATTGAGCCTCACGGATGCGCTTGTAGGAGTTGGAAGGACCTAAGAAAAACTTCTGGGAGCAAACGAGGAACCTCTTCTTGAAAACATGCGGCCAAACAAGAAGACGCCAGGCAGAGATTAACGCCCCTGGCCGGTTCAGCTCGTGTATTGCACCGTTAGCTACTTCTGACACTGGCTAACGCCTGTTTATGAGAGGGTTTGCAAGAAATGTGCCAAGTAGGCGTAAATAGCGCATTGTATTATCGAGACGAGCCACCAACTCGGTAGAAGCTCCACATTTTGTGCTTGCAAGGTCGAACTCCGACCACAACGTGAATAACAAGATACGTAACGAGGCCTGAAACTCAGAGGGTAGGTTTGAGTCGTCCTTTATATACGAAGTTAGGGTTATAGTTTATTGAGCCAATTTTACAATAGGTCAATGCAACAAGGAATACAGTAGTTCGTAGGCAAAAATTATGTTAATGTACGATTTTGTTGTGGCGCCTAACGCAAAACGCTCTACTGCTGCTGCCTCTACGGCTTTGGATGTTGAATCTGAATGATTCTAAATAACTTCTACTATACAAAATATCTATATCGCTTAACAGCTTTTATCGACGCACTGTTCTTGCCGGCACCTGATGTACAGGTACTGCTTATTATCACTTAATATTTCTATTACCTTTATCAAACATCATGAAATCGATAGCTAGAGTAATCGTAGACTCGATTGAGCAGTTAAACATGTATATAAGGTAAATATTTAGGACTGGCAAGCGGCCGTTCGTTGGATGCGAGTGTGTGTAAGCCGAGTTAAATGAGGCGTGATTCACCCTCAAAGCCGCATTGCGATTTCTGCGTCGACGATGGGGTGCGGGAACGCTCTGGAGTGCGGGTGCGGGGGCAAAGAAGGGGAAAGCTCTACGCAAATCCCTGGCAGTTTTTTTTCGCTTAGACCATCTACCATCCTAAATGATAGCTGTAATGCAAGCTTCTTCTATTCAAGTAAATAAAATTGCGCAAAGACAGCACTTTCTCATTCGTGACTTCACGCAGGCATTAGCTCAGCTATCATTTATAAGGCAACGCTTTTTAGATAAGCAAACGCATTGAATGTTTATTGTTCTTTTGTATTTTACTTGGCAGATTTTGTCTATGTTTGCTACAAACAGGATGAGGGAAGAACTTCTTTATATAAAAGAGCGCTAAGAAAGTGTATAAGACTGAGATTTTAGAGCTGAGGCTTCGTATTGGATTTCGATGTAACCCGACAGGATTGCAGTTGTGTTATGTATGTAAAGCTTCGCTTGCCAACAAATCTTTTACATTATTTTTACCGCCATGTATGATATGACATACTAAAATTATTTTTTTCCACGCTCGCAGAAAATTATCGAAAATAGGCCCGCAGGAATATGGAGTGATGGCAAAAGGTCTGGTTCTGATGAGCAGCAGTTGCACAGCTGGGTTGAGGCTATTCGACTCCAACTTGGTTTGGAGCTTCTAGAACGACAGACGACGGATATCCTTAAAAATGCAACTCTTTTTTACCATGGGATGCTAGCCGTATTCGACTGTCAGCTCCATCCCGTATACTTTCTATGAGTCGAAGTTGGTTCGCTGGTTTACCGCTAGGCCATTGGTCGTAGACTACTCCTTTAGTCACACTCGGTGTCACGGTCCACAGCGACACGAATCGACGAGATGTGATCGATGGGCAGAATGTACTTCACACAACAAAATGTAGGCTACCTTATTTTGTCAACGAGCTGAACTACAGCAATCAAGGTCAAATAAAATACACTACTGAAAACACGACTACACCTGACCTGAGCTGTCCGATGACCGGATCGTCCATTGGGCATGACCGAGTGACGACGGCCAGGCCAAACACGGACGACGACCCAAAAAATAGCCAGGTATGCCAAAAAATTCTTCTTTTATCAGTTATATCGGCGGTCCACGTAATTGAAAATACGACCGAATGTATCGACAACTAAATCAACAGTTTCTCGTGGTTCTTTAAAGAAATCACCTCATTCCGGTATGTGTCGTCATCGATTCAAGACTAGAAGCAAGAACCCTTTGTCAGACCGTTTGCAGCTAATAGGGCGGTGTCGGTAAACATGCATGCCTTACAACTACAGGAGTGTTGTATGGCTAATTTCGACGGATGCAAGCATTTTATAATAGGATAGCGTAAATCAAATTTTCAGTATTACAGGTTGATCAACGTGTTAAAACATTGAAAAAAAAATCACCTTAGTAAGTCATGTAATCCTTCCTATTTTACTAGCAGAGCTTGAGTAATAAATTTACGTTTGATAAGCACCATCAGAGCATAATATTTCTCTAATGTGGTCCGAGTGTGACGCTCAGTTCCGACGGCTGGGCCAAGTGTCTGCCAAGACAACTACCCACAAATTCTTGATTCATCTCTCGAGACTCATTTCGAATCAGCCCAGGACTTCAGTTAACACTAGCACAGCCTAAAGACAGAAGACGGCTAGCGCCCCCGGGGGTTTCAGGCCGGGCTTGTCCTGGTTAGTAAAACATGGAATGATATAAATACATGCTTAAGAATATCGTAGTCGTGTATACTGTTTACAATATTAATCGATAGTCATAGATAGCTATTCAGTGTCCAGTACTCGAATGAAAGTACGTATGCGGGATCATTTGCGCTTCTTTGTTTGTGTAATTTACGCCATAAAAAGCAGGATAGTATACACTCGTTTTCTCGGAAATTACATTTGCCAAAGCAAGTCTAGTAAATTAAAAAAAATAATTTTAAATAAATTTAATAAAAAATCTTTAACTAAGAAAAAAACAAATTGTTAAACGCGACATCAGTCATTGATAGAATGGGCAAAAAGTTCTAGGCTAAATACGTGTGCGGGAGATAAGGAAATATGGCACACAAAATAACAATCATTATTGTTAAGTTATTTAGAGCCAGTCTTATGAAGCGGCAAAAATGTCTCGACGAATTTTGTTTTTGCCCGTGGTTTTCAGTTCGAGTGGACGTCTGTTATTGAGCCGAGGCCTTCGACTGCCTGCGTTAAACTTCCCATAAAAACCTTTGAGATCTGTTGTGGAGTTAACGGTTTCGAAGTAGGTTAAAATAGAACTACAACAGGTGATAATAATATCTTCAACAGGTGATGATGTTAGTGCAGTAAGGAGAACGTCCAGACAAAAGCTGTGCGGAAAAAAGAAACTGCTTTGGATGAATACTTCAAGACCTGGATTCTATACGATTTCTTCAGTGGGCCAGAGCTTGAAATGATGTACATAGAGATCGATTGTAAACCCAAGCCTAATTTATCCACAAATGGTCTCAAATGATTTCAGTGTAACAACCCATAACGATAAAACTGGGAAACATAACATCCTATATTGCGGACAATATATGCCTTTAGGAAATGTGCTAAAATTATTGTGTTCTGTGTTGTTTAATAAATGTTTTTTTTTTATATGTATAAAACGATGATGTTTGACTGCTTTTACTCTATATTTGGAAAAGTAAATCTACATGAGCCCAAATAACTATATAATAATATAAGAAGACTAGGTATATATTATAAAGATACACACTGCTTGATACGCACAGATGCAAATCGAATGTTCTGGTATGAAAATGGGTTCAGTTTTGTTGTCCTTGTTAAGGTTTGCATAAATCAGTCCCCCTACCAATTTGTGTTGATCTGAGAGATTAAATGAACGAACATAATTACAGTGTAATTTGACCATATTCTTAATGATCAGTCCCGCTTTTATGGAACTTTGAAAAACAAAAAAAAATACAGTTTATGTTAAGGAAGGCAGTCTCCCAGGTTCTAGGCCATTCAGTATACAGGGAGAAAAAGAATGTACGTTTTTAAACCAATTTACACCTGTTTTATCATAGACTTGTGTTTTGCCAGACACATAATTTCCAACGGTTTTTTTTAAAGCTTCCACAGCATAAAACTACGAGGCTGCTTGTGCGGCTGGTTTGCCTGCCACCCTATCGTTTTCTCTCGCTATTGGTTACCTTGCAGTCGAACAATAAGCGTAAGTCACTGGAAGGCAAACTTACCGTGTACAGGAAGTTATCAAATGGGAAATCACTTAAAGTTTGATCCAATCTTCTTCTAACTTGGACAGCTGCCGTCAATTCCAGTGGCATCAAACGATTCAAGCTTGTTCTATTAAGCATTTCTAGTACTTCCGGGGTGACCTAGTAAATTTGCAAATAACAGCAGAAAATAATGTTCTGTCGCAAGCTGATGGTGATTCTAAATCTCCAATCTACTTCCAGCTAAATTCTTGACTACTTTGGCCTAGATGTTTTGCGTCTAGGGGTATTATAGAGCTGTTTCTCTAATATTTATTTTCATTTTTAATCGCCGGCTATGATCTTTGCATTTATTATATAGGGACAAGCTTGAGAGAAGTTCAGATCATTAAATGGCTTTCTTCCCGACCCTGTGATAGTGTTCAATATAAAAAAAAAGCAGCCCAGTTTTGTGTCTTTGTATCTGTGTAACAGCCACGGATCCCATTACATTTAAAAGGCACTTTGACTTCTAGAAAATCGTGGTAATGTAACAGCGTTCTCGCCAGCAGTAAAGTTTTTCGCTTCTGTAATTTTGACCTGTATATGTATATATATAACATTGAGAACTAATTGTTGGGACTGAGATCAACTTAGCAGTACGGATCTGCATAGATTTCGACAGCTGATGTTGGAACCGAGAACGATGTACCTCGACGCCTAAGGGGCATTCTTCTAATGCTTTTCTCTTCACTAGCAAACATAGCAGCCTATGTTTGAAAGCTTTTGATTTATTATTCAGTATATACACAATACCTTGCTCATGGTATTATACTGTTTGGCAGATAAAGTTTGTGACTGCCCTAAATGCACAAGCGTCTTCCTTTTCATAACTGTTATACTAAATATAATTTATCGGTGAACATCTGCATATAATACGAACGTTACTAATTAAAGCTTCATGTCAATGTCAATTAAAATTTCATGTTTTACTGCAAGCGGTCAAAAATACCTATCGGGTATAATAGGTCCCGTAGATTTCTCATCAAGCGAATTGAACCTATTGTCCTTATACGAAAAACTTCAATAGTATACTTCATCCTATTAGAATCTTTGTTATGCATAAGTGCAACGGTAGCGAGTTCGTGAGGTTATTACTTGAAGTAGTCAGAACGTAATGTTACGATAAGGTGCCATATGGATAATAAGGTATGGAATACAACACCAACGACGTAATTTATTGACGGCAAATACCGCCTCAGCTACCGCACAAATATGTGAGGTTAACAACTTCGTTAACCTACCTGTATACTCAACTGCTGCATATGGAAATTTAATTGTGTACACGAGTCACGGCTCGGTAGAAGGGTTCCATTTGGGCTGGGAGGTTCGCTATCTGTATTGCCTTGTCCGCCATTACTGACGCATCTTCGTGAACTATTTTGCCGATGACAGTTATAAGTGAACGGGTCTTCGCCGAAATTTGCTGAATCTTAGAACAAGATCAATTAGTATATTCCCAATTTTACTCGCGACGGCAAAGGACCTTATCTAAAGGATATTAACTGCTTTCTTTAGTATAAATATTAAAACTATTCATCTAAAGACAATCATATTACACGGATTGTATTTAGTATTCTCATATTCAAATGGTTTAAGATATCATAAGCCACTAAAACCATGACATTTGGTTTTGACCTTTTTCTTAAAACATAAAGCATCGTCGCCATTCTGTCTTTGAAAGGACATCACTTTACTACATCCTTGTCAGAATATCGTCTGTTTTCGGTGCACCTCGTAAAGGGCGATATTTTTATGAGTTTTACACCGTGCCAGAGCTTCTTTAGCTGATGGGGTGATTACAGCCGATGAAAGCAACGACAGCTATAAATCGCAAAGATCTTGATGCGTGGCACGGACGCATTTCTGAAGCCTGCTAAGAACGATATTTTACCTAGGTAGAGTAACAAGTTTAAGGAAATATTGGACAAAAAAGAACAGAATATTACCTGCTGGGCCTTAATAGAGCTTATAGAATTTATTTACACATACTTTTTTTATGAATATTCAATTTTTACAGTATGTAGTAAGGTAAAATTTCCCAGTTCCATGAAGTTTTACAATGCATCGACTGCGTGCGCGAAGCACAATAGCTTTCTTGCAAACTTAAACAGTCCGACTTAACAAGCTCGTTGATTTTTTTCTCGTTCCCTTCCAAAATACAAGCTCGTGCGCCCATTGCGTCGTACGTATCGCATGTTATTAAAGTCGCTTTCTCCTTTCAATGTTATTGGTGGTTGCTAGCGCGATGGACTTCGGCCGAATATTTCAGCTGCGCGGGCTGCTGTCCATCCATGGCCGTACGCTGTTGAATATGTAATCTGCTTGATTTTTGGCGCACCCCTATTTGCGCGTTTCCATTCCACAGCAACCCCGTTTCGACGCTGCCTGATGTTTTCCCTTTTTCAAAATGAGGCGCGGTCCGCTCAGGCACACCGGCGCCCGCTCCTGTTTGGCACGCTCTCATTTTGGCGACCGGGCGGGCGGCCCGTCGGCCTGCCAGCATGAGCGTTTTCTTACGCCAGCGATAACTTTGTACTCCCGCCGAGTACGTGGCTGATTAGGCACGTCCGAGTGTTCCCACGGCTTTACTCCTCCCACACTTAGCTCCCCGGAGCAGTACGTAGAAGAAACTGACGAGTGACGGAGGACGATGTGAGGGCCTAGGGCAGCTGGGGAGGGGAGGCAAATGGGGTAGGACAAAGACACGGCGCTCGCTCGTGGCGTTTTTAGCGGACGAAGGAAGCGTGACCGCTTCGCTAGCCACTGTCACGTTCATCGACTTCACACGAGGCAACGACTGTGTCAGGCTACGTCTAGTCGACGCTGTTGCTAAGTTACTACCTTACACAAGCTATATGTACATCTAATTAGCTAACGACGGTGACTTCGTTCAGTCTGGCAGATGAGCATATCTTGTGGAACCGTGTGTGCATCCATGCATGGAATCCATTAAGGCGACTCTTCTGCATTGAGACACTGTACTGTAAACGAAGTCCATGTACCTGGTGCACATTTTTCCAAATTCAATACGTACAAAGAATTGATTTCGAACTTTGTAGGACGGAAAATCGCTACCGCTTCTTATTTAACCCCCTTACTTGTCAGCGTTATCATAATGTTAGTAACATTACTTTGAACGGATACTTAAGTACGTTTATCAATAGAAGATATGAAATTAGCTTTATCTAGAAGTTGAGCACGATTTTTTCAAGCAACTGGTAGTCTGCACCGATACTTTGGCCGGGCTAACGGAGGCCTCGTTGACTCTGCTTTGCACCATCCCGCTATAACTGTGCTTGTTGTCAAGATTTGTGCAGCGCGTAGACAGTCCAGGAACGGAGCTGCTAAATAAAGCCCTTTTCCCAATCTTCTTCGAACACCTACATAGCGTTAGTGTTAGCAGACTCAAGCAAGTGAACTTAGATAGATACTTTCCCAAGAGACCCATTAAAAACCCGCCCACTTGCTTGTTGTTAAGCCCCTGAAGTGGGTGGTCCTTCCCAGATATGTTCAGCCGCGCTGAAGTGATATTAAGGACAGGTCTTCAAGGCAGAATTACAATATTACCATCAGTTTTGATTTGTCCGAAAACTGTGTAATAGTCACATTGCAGGTTACACGGATTTGATTTTTAAAATATGCTGACTACAGAAACACTGGCTCTGATACACTTTCATCATCCGAATACACACTGGCCTCATTTTATGAACTCAGAGTGAACTATGGCTTGGAATCATGCGGTAGTCGAAACCTGTCGAAGAAAAATGTGCAATGTTACAGCGCTTGTAAATATATTTTTCCTAGCGGGTATATATTGTTGTATTATCTATTAGGTTCAATCATATTTCTCTGTTAATGCTGACGTATCTGTACATCTAAATCTCTAGATAATGACTAAATTTCTCAACGAGTTCCAAGGCTGTTTGCATCTCCTGGATGCACATACCAGCAACGAGCAATACGAAGCAAGCAAGCAGAAGATTGCGCCATTTCGCTTGGCGGTCGTACTGGATCTTCCTAAGTGGTTGGCAACGTTTTGTCTATTTGATGTCCAGCACACAAAGTCATTACCTTAATATCTTTATGGTCTATGTAACATGTCAGACCAAATGTCGTCCGCTATTATACAGCATGTGCACTGCGAAAAGAAATTTGACATGCAGTTGCGTTCATGTACCTTTTCGTGACGAGTCTATAAACAAACTTTCGTCAATCAGCAAGCGTTTGAGCCTTTGTGGAAGCTAGGATGTGAGTTGGGATGCACCCAAAAGACCCACCATGCATAGTAGACTTACGTCAGGCATCCTGGCAGAACAACATACACAACGCCGAAGGATACATGGTATTATGAAGAGCGAAAAAGATTCTCCTCAATAGATGAGTTTCGTCGTTTTCTGATCGTTCTGCGTTTTCATCACTGATACTTTGCTGTCCTTCGCTGTTCGTTGGCTGTTCGACTGACGGTTCGTGGCTGCTTAACCCCATCTTGATGATCCAAATCTAATCTTGTCCATATTTCATCTACGAGCGAAGGGACCGAACACCCGGGTATCATCAGGAATAACAAGGGCTGCTGGCAAGAAATATCTGACCCATAGCATATTTCATCGTGCAGATAAGAACAAGCAGCGGCCTATGCTGGAGGGTGATGGCAGCATTGAGTGGGGTCTCGGCCTCGCGGCCGCATCGTTTTCTGTCGCGGCAGCCTTTCGTGGTAGTGAACACTCGCGCCGTCTCGGACCACTTCGAGCCCGTCGCAGCATGTATGTCTGTATGTGTGTCACTCGCGCGCCTGTGTCCTTCACTTCTTTTGCACTTGGACACATACAACCAGGAGCACTTCAGCGGTCCTGTCCTCTCGCTTCGCCTATGGTAAGGGTTGACCGGGTATCTTCCATCTGTAAGACCTTTACGCACGAGCATACACATGGTCTCGTTCGCGTCCTTCGTCGTATCATCGTTGATTTTCTTATTCCGCTTGCTGAATTCTCCCTTCGCCTCCTCCCGCCATTGCCTCTGCAACCTCGTCCGTTTCTCTGTCCCGAATCCTAGACCATGCCCTTTTTCGTGATGCCCCACAAATCCCTCCAAAACCTTCCTGGTTCACTTGCTTCGCTCTCTTTCCTCTGCCTCTGAAAAGCAGCCAGTTGCCCCAGCCCTTTGTACCAACGAAGTACGGACAAGCGAACAGACTGGAAGAGACGAGCACGGCCGCTTCTTTCGGCGGCAACTACAACTACTGGCTGACCCGACGCGAGCTGAGCGGCCCGAACGATAGTTGGACAATTTCGCTTCTCAGCAGGCTCCAAGCTTGCCACTTCTGCCTCTGTCATTTTTCCCGATGGTCTTCAACCGAGCGTCAGTTGACAACGACGACGAAAAAGACGAGACTATCCAGCAGAAGTGCTGGGGCTAGTGCTGGCTGCAGTGGGATCAGCAGCAGCAGTGGCGGATAGAAGAGAAGAAAGAGAGCGTACGCCAGGGAGAGTCACGCTTGAGTTACACTGTGACACATCCCGTCATAATATCGTTCACTGCTGACGACAAAAAGGGCGCCGAGCCGTACGGAGATGCCTCACGAACGGAAAAGCCGATTGGTGGAAGAACGCGGCCCGGACTAAGAAATGGGCCTCCCGGGGAATACTGATTTAGCGCATCAAGAGCAGCAACATCGACGGTGCAGGCTAGACAGGAAATAACATTGGTATGGATGTGGCTGGGGTGGTATAGAAGACCATGCCGCTGACCGATCGGGTGTCCGTGCTGAAAATTTTAAACGCTTTTCGCGGTGAGAGGACGGCAAAAAAAGCTTTTGCAAAGGACTGTAAACGGTCATAACAAACACATATAATATGTAGAGCATACATACACAGCATGCAAAACGTGTATTCCCGAAACAGTTTCACAATGATGAGCTTAAGGTACGCCTTTTTCCAGCTCTAGATACCGATGTTACTATTCAACTATCCGGATACTATTATTGATTATTCAAGTACGTCAAGCCAAAAGCAATCCCATACTTTGATGATAAAACGTTCAGGCTCCAAAACGTCTCAGTTACTGAGTTTGTGATGCATTACTAAATAAATTATTTCTTATTTACGCTCTAACAATTGCGAGCTAAAAATGTGCCGTATAACTATATCTGAGAGTTCTGTCAGCCAGTCAATCATTAGGCTATAGATAATTTCGAGGATTTTCCGTACCGATATTTATTTCGACATGATTGATAGCCTTACGTTGCACGGAAAACGTTTTATACTTCTCTTCACATATATTACACATAAAACCGTGAGCTACCGGGAGCCTTTTTGAATTACTGCATTTATAAAACCTGGTCTATTTCTCGTCACAAGTTATTTAGTTAAATAAAATATACATAACTAGTATGTGTTGGTGTGGGTTCGAATCTGAACATAGGCACACTTCGTTTTGTACTGGAAGATGGCCGCTTAATGGAATATCTGAAACCAGTACCGGACGTAAAACTTAGAATTCTGTTAGTTCATTGATTCGATACATTTATACAATAAATGCTTCGAGTACATAAGATTCTTCAATTTCGTAAAACGGAAGCATTAATTAATGGATAAAAAAAGAAACGACCCCAGCTATTTTTGGTGCGTAGTTCTCGCTAAAGCTGAACAAATCGATAGTTCGATCCTTATGCTGCTGTCATAAACTGCCAGCTAACATCGCTTTCACCTTTGTACTTCGTTTCCTAAGCCTCATCTTGATTTTTTGCATACAGGGACCTCAGAAGGGAGCGTATGACTTTCAGCTGAGAATTGTGCTTTCGGCGCCGTACTTACTCATTCAAATTCGCCGAGAGCAAAACTGGAACCCGGACAAAAGCGGCGCAGCACATAAACTAAGCGAGGCGCACCTTTGTTCCTTTTGTCCGACTTGCTTTTCATACGAGAACCTGGGCAAAGGGTTGCGACCTCGGCCGACCACTTGAGGGGCGGACGACTGAAAATAAGGTAGCTGAGAGCAGTAGCGAAGCGAGAGCCAACAGCGAGTGAGCCAAATGGATTTGGTTAAATCTCATAGTATGAGAGGTTAACCCCTGGGGGGCGCCCGATCACGCTGTGCGTGTCTGCATTGGAAGGCGACCGTATTCGACCACCGGTGAAGAGCCGCTATATTTTATGCCTCCATTTGCCACAGATAGACCGTAGTATAATAAATGTGTTTGTTCGGTTAACAATTGCTCGTCGCACAAAAAGCCAGCCGAAAACATACTCATGCATAGTCAAGGAAGAACACACAGCCATGACACGGCTAAGCAAGAAATCATTGAAGTAACTCTTCCCGAAGTATGCTTGTTTGCTCGCAAATAAACGATTTTAAAAGAGGTGCAGTTAAAAACGGCTTCGGTGGAACCTGAGTGGTGAGCCGACGAATATTTATACATTTCTGAATTCACACGATATAACCTCTGATACCTACTATATATAATACTCTTTGTACATCCCTGACAATTGCTGCCGCTGCTGTACATTGAACGAATGACGATAATGGTTTAAGGCAATAAGTTACAGGGAACTAATACTTGTAACGAATTGATCCTCAACGAACGTACTTGATATTTATATTTGCGTTTACTAATAGTAGAATTGTTAAAATACATAACAAAATGAATCAGATCATAGTATAAGGTACGTTCAAGTTGCCATATAAGCTATGCTTGTACGATTTGGGTAAGAGATAATTAGCTGCATTGCCTCGTCACCGTTCTTTAGTGTTACAAAGGCAATTATCATGCGATGGCCTAGATGCGGTATACAGTATATTCAATCAATGTTAAGTTATTTGGCATTTTCAGTATCTCTAACCTACGCTTGGCTGCCATTACTTTGTAACCTGTACACCGTACAACTCTTATTTTTTTGTCTGTATTTAATATCTTTTCCCTATGCTTAATCAAAAAAAGCGTACTGATCGATACCTTTACCAGTTCTATTTAAATAAAATCATCTTCCTAAAAGCGAGAAAAAAAAAGTTTTCGGATCTTCTCTTAAACCATTTTTCACGTTATAAAATAACCACGCCCTTATTCTTTTGGTTAAGGATGCTTGTAAGTTTTAAGCAATAAACATCAACCGATATTACATTTTACTTATAATTACTTGTAAACATAGTGAACATCAGATATTTTTCGTATACTTGAGATTTGTACAAATGATTATTATATAAGTGTCGTTACAAATGTATTGAGGATTTACATTAAATCATTGTACCGTAGTAGTGTGACCTAAAAACTGATATAACAACAAATAAGAATTGCATTGAAAAAAAACTTCAAATATGATTGCTAGTTTTTAGTAACTGAACACCGAGCAAGGAAAAGTTTAAAAGTAAACACATTTCAACATAACCACAACCGGACACAGGCTGATAATGTAAAAAATTTCAATATACGTTGAAAAATTAACCCTACTGAATAAAAGTAAGAACATTTTTTAGCATAAATCGCCTTGCAGAATCCATTCTCTTCGAACAAATAAATCTTCCAGTTTAAATCTCGAACATGGAAAAAAACTACAACGAATCCTGCAGTGCCAGCTGTTACGCCTCGAGCCACTGCTATCTCCGTACAGTTTCCGAAATCCTATTATATTAAACGAATATAAATAAATGCGTAAAGTTTTAGTTATATACATGTTTAATGACTGTCAGGGACCCCTACAAGATTTATCTCTTTGAGGATACTGCTTGTCTCTGGTGCTCCTCAATTGGACTGACACAGCATTTTACGGTGACAAGAAAAGGCGTCCTTGCGCATCGCTCAATTGATGACCCATCCAGAGTAAGGAGATTGCATCAGGTGATGCGTATAAGATACGTTGCACTCAACGACGCAGACTGATGGAAGCTAAGCGAGCAGATCATACATAGTTGTCCGTAAGAGATTGCTTACGAAGTAACTGAGAATTAGGAGCGAATCCCCATTGAGTTTCCAACTCATTACCAAAGTTCACTTTACAGTGTGTTGTGCAAGGAAAGAAAATCTAATGAAGCGCATCGAATGCCGAAGTTTGAATCTACTCATGAATTAAGAAACGCTATCTGACACGACGTACATGTATACATATATATTTTGTTTTTTTTTGCCGTTTCTTGTATTCCTTTGTTTGTTGATGGCTGAATGTGATATGCCGTTTTGAAACCCTCTATTTATTTTTCAAAAGCTATCTTTATTCGTGTGATCGCTATAGCCTGCTCACAAGATCCTTCTTTTTCTTCCGGTGTCAAGAATGTGTATGTCGGGTGGTAAAAAAACACTCATTATTTATTCTTAACCGAAAGCAAAAGCTGCTTGAACAGCCCAAAGTATCTGTGACGTCTACAACAATGACTCTCTAGCTAATAGTACTACCTGAGAGCGGCTGGTTAGGTTGAAAATGACTTCTCCGGTCTAAAGAACACAGTCCAGTCGAGTCTTCGAAGTCTGTCTGGAGCTATTTTGAAGAATGATAATTATTAGATGAGTCTATAGCTCTTACGCATAAAGCCCTCAACATCTGCGGTTACTTCCGCCGCTTCTTGGGCGCATAGAAATATGAAGTACAGCGTATGTTGAAAACACCGTTTTTGCCAGTCCACGTTGCTATCTTTGAGGTCCGAAGTAAGGTAAACATTTTGTTATCGATACAAAACGTGGAAAGCAGTGGAAGCATTCTCCAATGCTAGATACGACACTCGACTTTCAGCAAACGAAGCTTTTACACAAACCAAAAACAGCAGCGCATCGCTTTCGCCTCCGCATAGACTCCGCCTATTTCAAGATTTTATAACGTTATAAGGTTACAAGCTACACAACCGCGTTTTTTCTTCATAATTCTATATAATCTTAATAATTAGATAATAAATAATTAGATCTGGTAATAAGTACGCAGTGATGAATCTGGCTTCTGTTGGCCAATGACTCCGCAAAATTTACACAATCTTGGTACATTAGAGGTTAAGAACCTCTGGCTCGACTACTGGAACTCTCGTTTTGCATCAACAATGTAAGCCGAAAAAAGTTTTGATGTTCCTTCTTGTAATGCTCTCAAACTATAAGGTTTATGAGTATTCCGAGGTGACTCCACTGGCAATGGCGGCATTTCGATTCTGGAATTTCGATTGTATGGTCAGATGTTCTGTGTCCATCCTATACCTCCGCAATCAATTTCGGGATGGATCAGGAAATCGACTTACATCGACCCAAGCCGGTCAGTAAGTAGCCCTATGTACGTGTTGTCTCTTTCTGTTTCTCGGTGTTCTAAATGAGCAGGTCATCTTTCACCGAGTGGGCAAATCGGAGTTTGTAGGGGATTGCTAGAGAATGGGAAAAAGAAGGGTCACAAGAGACGACACACATACATACGCACATCCTAACCTATCTGTGCTGGGCGTTCAGATGCCTCGTAACCCTGCTCACCATCCAGTCCAGGCAAGAACAGGACGCAAAGTGGCTGGACTTTTGCATCAGCCGACCGTAAAGCAAAAACCGACTGAACGAGCGCGAATCAAGGCCAAGTCCTTGTGCGCGTTGGGGCTAACGAAAAAGACAAGAATGTTTCTCGTTTCGCTATACTTCGCATTTCCCGCACACTCCATGCTCCGCACACCCCAAATCCCATGTCGAGGCCTGGTTATATCTCGCTTCGTTCGGGTCTCGTGCAGTCAAACTGACTCGGATGGATCGACGTGTTAGAGGGGTTCCACGCTTAAAATAGCGGCTGCCAGCAGCGGTGGGCGGCAAAAGCCGCCATTGATTCAATCTCATTAGGATGGCGGTGCTGCTCGGCAGCCCGCGACGATACGGACGCAGGGTGAAGCCATCTCATTATACCCCCCTTCCCATCCATTACTCCACACAGGCTACCGGCGCAGCAGTTTTCAGTCCTGGCCTTGCCAGTTTTTTGGCCTGACTTCATTCACTGTGGCTAGTTAGAGAGGGGGTTTAAGAAGGAACCCCCCGATTAGCCAGCTCTAGTCCGCTTTTACACGTAAACAAAACACGAATTTCGTTTGTCGCTCACACTAACGTCGGCTTTCTTGACTTCGCTTGAACGACAGCGTAGTCAGTGATGTCGGACTGATCGGACTCCTCCAACTGCCACAATCCAAGCAGAGCTAACCCCAGCTTATTTATAATTCGATTTCAGCCGCTCGTTGGCGCTGTCGTTCGAAACACCGACATACTAACGTATTACAGCACGATAGTGATTTTCCGATGTACGAGCATGTATCTTGGCGTGACCTTTTAAGTCCCAAGAATGGATACTGTACATGGACATTTGGATTTCGCGAGGTGAACGTATCAATCTATTGTGTCGTCTTGCAGTGTAAGGAGCAATTAATTATGAGTAATGCTCTCGCTTTTGATATTTACATACATGTGTAAGGAGTACAAGTGAAGTCACTCAATTAACAAAAATTTGTATTTCGAAAGAAATTAGCTCACCTCAATAATGCAAGTTCCTCATTTTCTTATTCGTTCGGTAACATCCGTGTAGTTTCAATGCAGTACAGACAGAGGAAGGTGTTTTAGCCATAGTTATAAGTACATCTGACCATGCTAACTATGCCGTCCTGATCAAACGACTAGATTGTTTTTGAAAGCACTGTATGTATATATTAGACTACCGTCTATTCAACTATTGAATAACATGCAGACGAAATAGTCTTTGTTGCCATTCTGACCTTTTCCTTAGACACCGAAAAGCTACAAGAGCCAAACGTCTAGAATAATTGTTGGAATTTGCATAAAACCGTCTATTTTTACCAGAAAATGACTAACTTGACGTTACTGCTCGTATTTACAGGGAATACGGCTATCTAACTCTAGCTAGCCCCCGAATTGGGGTCACCTCAGAGATAGAAACTCGGTAGTCACTTAATACTCATGCATCTCACAAATCGACGGCACACTAAAAAAGCTTAAGGATGGATTTCTTATACGAAACTAGATTGCTTCCGCTTGACAAACACCAAAGCTTTCTTTACGTGTAAATCACAAAATTCTGGCCGCTGTTTCTAATTGATCCAAAGCCATGGTGTAGTTACATTGAGATTCTTCTCAATAATATATTGGCTGTATAACCAAGTAATTCCTTTTACCATAAATTTAGATTTCGAAAAAAAAACACAAATTTAAATTTCTCAAAGTACACTAAAGGTAAATATTACGCCACACTTAGTCGCACACATATAACATGGATAGCGGCTTCTTGAGAGGGTCGATATAGAGCATATTGCCAGTTGGACGCTTCCAGTTATTAGGGAACTTGCCAAGAACAACAAATCTATTAGTCAATCGATTGCCCGTGCAAACACTATCGTGAGTTTTTGATTTGCTACCAAACCAAATTTAAATCGGTTTCATCTAGACTTGCTCCTTCTGCTTGGTCAGCCTTTATTGTACGTTTGCATGTTACCAAACTAATCTCCCTTTACTGTTCTCTTAGTTTCACGATGCCGCTGGCTTGCTTCATCCCAGCTGTAATCATTTTTCATTCAACGAAAACCGGCCACTCCATCATTTCAGCTCGACGTGTTTGCCACCGCTCGTGAAATTTCCCATCTGACCGCTGGCGGTTTAGAAGTAATCTCTCTGCAGTTTGCTACTTTCTTTTGCCTTGGAGAGTCGTCGTAACCGGCGGAAGTTTACCTACGCAGCGACCTTTATCCACGATATCTCTGGCCACTGTATCCCTTTAGCATTTTCATCTTGTGCTTTTTCGAACCATGTCACTATAATAAACGTGTAATTTTAACCATATGCCATCCCGAGTCTAGGTATGCTCTTTCCAGGCTGCTCTTCCTGCTATTTGCAAAAATGAAGAAAAACAGTAGAAAGTAGTTTACTGGTGATATCTAACTGGTGAAGTTATTTCTATTCAGGAATGGCACCTAGTACGTGTATTGTATGGTGAAGGAGAATTCCAGGGCGCGTGTAACAAAAACAACATACCTCAACAACAAATAGTCGGGCTAGACACCAAAAAAAAAAAATACTTATGTAGTTGAAAGAATTAAACTCTAATAGCCAAACTCATACATCTTGAAAACTCAAATATACCCAGTTATCGAAAGAACTAAGCAAGAAAAACGAAACATCAAGAGAATAACTAGCAATACTTTTATAATTAAAACTCGAGGAAGCTCGGAACTGCGTAAACCATATGCGACTATTCCGTTCGAAATATAAGAGTCATGTGAGGACTATATATGCGGTGTCAGGTAATGGATCTGTAGTTGAACCTGCACTAGTTGTATACTAGGAAGTCTAACCTCATTCCGCATGTAAAGCAGCCGTCAAAAAATATTAAACAATACTTCGAAATTTACAGTTCCAACAATAGGGGCATCTCTATCACTTCATCAAATAACCAGCGCACCCCCACACATCTCACCGTTCCCAGCCATTTCGCCACAGGAAAATAGTCGAACGGACGATTCCATTGCTGTCCTCTCGTCTGTTCTACAAAATGGCCCTCCCATCGACCTTGTGTGTTGTCCTCATTTCTAAAACTAACATCCTAGTGGTCGCTTCTACTAGGAGTCACAGCACGAAGAAGGGCAAACGGGGGCACTACCCATAAACAAACCTGAACTAGCATACATTCCGCCGTTATAGGATTTTCATCTTTATTCTGAACTATTTAGGCTCTCCTGGTACGGTTTTCTTGAGCCCGGTATGACTCACGGACTTCCCTCGGCTCCTTTTTGTTCTCCCGTCCCTGTCCGCTCCCCAGTCGCATTTTCGTAGTATTCGCTACGAGGTCTAGGTTGACATCGCCACTGTCTGTTTTCCTACTATTTAGCTCTTAATTTACTAGCTGATTGGCCTGTTGCCACGTTTCCGCATCGTTTTTTGCTGTAAAGACGTCCTTTCCGTTTTCAAAGGGCGGGAGAAGTTGCAATACCAAGAAAAACTGCGAAAACGTTGTGTGTCTGAGTGGGAGAAGGAATAGAGTTCAAATGGCGGCGTATGGATTGGACAGGACTAGACGGAAGGCGAAAGTTCTCGTATCTGCCTAACCCAGAACGAGGATGAGAGTAAAGAAGGATACGGAATAAGGGAAATTTGGTTCAGAGGCGAGCTTAGACGGTCTACGTCTGTGCAATGGCTTTGTCTGCACGCTAAATAAAGAAATGAAAAAGCGAAAGCTAGCAGAGGACTAGAAAAATAAAAAGCCAAAAAGGATATTCGAATTGGCACAGATTTCGACTTGATGGAAAAGCGTATGGCTGGCAAAACTTGGACCGCTACTTTGTTTGTCCTTTCGAAGCTTTGGAGAGAGCACAAAGAAAACGCATCCACAGAAGTAAAAGAACATCGCCCGCTGTCTAGGTTAAGGCTGAAGCGAAAACGAGGTTCTGAAGCTTTTTAGCCTTTTGGCCAACATTCCAGTTTTCAGTAACGTTCGATTGCAATGTGAGTAATAAACGAAATAAATCGCGACGAAAGCCGGTGAGCAATGGCCCCTCACAAAGTAAAGCTCCGGCTACATTGGTCACTACTTTCCTTTTTCATTCACTCCTGCAGTCAGCGTCCTTAGCTCGCGGCTCTCGCAGCGTTACTGTTACTGGTTCGCTATCATTACTTTTGTTGTTACCGGCAGTGCTTTTTTATTTGGAGTGAAGGAGCTGCGAATCCAGCATTCGACCAGTCGAATCTACTGTTTACTGTCTCAGCCAAGCAAGACAGTCTCCATATCACGCTTCCCTTTTTTTTTGCTTTACTCCAAGGCGCACTCTCGTCCCGCCTAACCCGACACATCAGCATGGGGTTCCGTTGTTTTATTTAGCTTTCGTTTTGCGAACCTCCCTCCACTGCGACTGGTGGAACGGCCAGTTCCGCCTGTCTTCGAAACGGCGTCTCGCTTTGTCAAATGGAACAAAGCTCTTATCACAAATAGAAAATAAAAATCTCCCTAAAGCGCTTCCTTTTACTCGAATAAGTGAAGCCGCGCCAGTTTACAGCAAACGGAGAAGGGGTAGAGCTAGCGCATGGTGGTAAAAGGCGTCTTCGAAATCCTGATTCACGCGGATGCTTCACAATGCTTTTTTTCATAGCACTCGTGTACGTAGGCCTCACATCATGCTTTGACCTAGGTCAAATCGGTACACAGAAAAACATTGCGATGTATTAAACTTTGCTTACATTACACTGAGAGCGCCCACGAAAGGTAAATTAATCTACTTCAAATAAATGCTTCATAACAGTAATGATGGTTAGAAGTGTTTATTTTGAATACATTTTTATACAGCGCTGCGTTTAACTGCCAATGCGTCTTATCTATCATGTTTATTTTCTTTGGTCCATAGTCCAGTTCTCAACCCGAACATTATAATCAATGTTGTAGAATCCAATACTGATATTTTTTGCAGAGAAGCTATGAAGCAACATGATAGTGTATATCTTCTACTGACTGGAATCCTTATCAGACATCGTAAACTGGTCAATCTTAAAATGTTCTCTAAAACGAAAGGGTGCATCCAACGAAGTCAACATGTCGGAAAGAATATACAGGCATTCAGCAGTGTAGCCTAGTAGGACAAAGCTGCGATAGAAATCGATGTCCTTTACAGCAATTGTTCGTGTTGCCGACAGCTTTACCTGTGTATACGGCTGGGGCAAAGTTTTTTTCGCTTTTGATTGAATGTTCTATCTTACAGACTCTTCGCTTAAACTAAGCTTAGTATAAACCCATAAGGTAAGCATAGTATTCTGACTGAATTAAGCGTACCCTCGAGAAAAGTCATTATTGAACTAGAGTGAAAGGCTAATGAAGATAGCTATCTGATTTTTTAATACAAACAGTTTTTTATTTGATACTTTTATTTGATGGTTTATACGTATTTAGAAAATCATGACAATATCAGCATAAATCGCCACGATTCCCAACGCAATTTGGGTAAGATTTGATCTAAACCTGTACTCACAGGACCAAAAAGGATCCTAATTCATTCCAATAAATAAAAATCTATTTTATCGTCCTGTTATCTTTTCGATACCGTCTTCCGAACAGCAAGCTATAATATTAAACAGAGATATTTCTGTTATGTTATTATTTCTCGTTTTGTGATACTGATGGGATATCAAGTCGGAATTGAACTTTATTTATTGAAGATTTCGGTCGCGACGGAGTAGAATCTTAGTTTAATCTCTTTGCCGTTGTTAGCCTAATTTGGTTTCCTTCTTACGAAGTAAACTGAGGACCAGGAAAACCTATTCGTACATCGGTTGTGTAAATCAGCTTATGGACAGACACGCGGATAACCCGAAGAAAATCTGTACCGCTATATACGAAACCGATACTGGGTGAAGGTAGCGGTTATTGACTTCATTGTTAACGCTCAAACGTGAACCAAAATAATTATGACAAGGCCTGATAGTTAGAAATAAGCACCAGAGTCCTACGGAACGTTGTTTTCTTAAACGTTTTTAACTTGGAAAATTGTTCTAAAACCTTGAACTTTTGGCTTTATAGAGTGCTTTTTAATGGTTGCGGAAATTACAAGCCAGTGTATATATGTATATATGTATGTAAGTAAGGTATTGTATTCGCTCTGTTGCAAATCATTTGAAACGTTCTCTCGTAACCTATAATATCATATATTATATCTACGAAAAAATAGAACTAGGTGAGCTATTGTCAATGAAAGACTCTCCCAAACATGACCTTTACATCTAATTTGGAAGCTGTAAAACGAAAGAAAAGGCCAAATCAAAAGGCCAATCGTCATATTCGCTATTCCTTAACGCGCTGGAGTCAAAGGAGTCCCCACTGGTGTTCTCAAAATTTTGCTTGTACATCCCACGGTCGTCCTAAATGTTTTTGTTGCTGGGGTCTCAGAGCAGAAATATAGGCCCTTGGTGAGCACCGATGAGTCGGACAGGACATACGCATGGCAATTTGGAAGCTTACCGTTTACGAATAAAGACAATTCCGAAAATAGCGACAGGGTAACATACGCGAGAAGCGTCCTGGCGATGTACAAGGAACGTTGACCACCGTTCTGCAACCGCTTGTAGACTTTATCACCTCCGTCATTGTGTCAGTCCTAATTTTGTCACTACCGCGTGAAGCGGGACTGTATTTAGAACCTGCTTCTAGTAACCTTTTCATTTTTCCTATACAAGCGGAGAAATTTTCAAGCAACGTAGAGAATAAAATCTGCTTTAAACTGCTTCAAAGCCAAACCAACTGTGCGTAAAAAAGGTAAGAGTTCGATCGCTCCATCATTGATGATTATGCTAGTCTTTTGCAGAAATATTGCAAGTAGATTAAGCAAATTTTTAAGAAATTCATTTCGATCAGTGCGAACATGATTTATACCCTGGGTGTCAAAGGCTGCCTCGAAATCCTCGAAAAACGGGTTACTTAACCAACGCTTTGTTGACGTTCATGATCGGGATCCTGCAAGCTTTTTCTGTATAACGTTTTCCTTGTGCACGTAAGCTTTACAAGTAAATGTTCGATTTTTTAGCCAGCACTTCGAAGATCACCTTGTAAAAAACGCTTTTTGTTGCAATACTCCGCCTTATGGACTTGGACACTGCCCTTAGCGGTGTCGTTCTTGTTGCCTAAGTTTCTAAGATTTTACGTAGGTTTGCTAACTTTTTGCTGAACGATATGCCGTTAGGTTCATCGCCTATTTTCGTTTCACAACAAAGAACGGCACCATGTAAAATGTCGTATTCCGATACGCTAACATATCTGACAAAAAAGATTGATCAGTATCGAAGGCCTAAAGGACAAACCGCCCTGCGTTAACTACTCCTACGGCCATCGTTCTTCATTGGCAACCAGATGGGCCTTCTGTTATTCAAGGTACTTTTGCCCCTGCAGCGCGCACGTTTTTCTACAGGTCATTTTAAAGACGATGGCTAATGGGTAGAATACAGGCTGTATTTCGGCCAGAAGTCTAAAACCTATCTGGGCTCTTCTAGGCAAAAATAGCCAAACCACAGTCTGTGCTTCTTAGGGGGAACGTACGACGATTCGATGTTCAAGTCCTGGGAAAACACTGTGGGCGCTCCGGAGTTTCGCGTAGGTGGCTATAATTCCCTGATCACGGATAGACCGCTCCCAGCTCGAAGAGAAGTTTTCCACCAGTATGCACATTGATTCAGATTCAGAATAAGCGTAGATTGCTACAAGGCCTGCTCGCTAGCCATGTAAAGCGATGGCATTGCCTTGGAGTAAGTACAGAGTAAGATCTACTAACTTGCATTTGTGAAAGACGGAGATATCTTCATCGAGACGACTTGATCTGATGTTCTTCTGTGAGAGGGCCGAGGCAAGCTACCACAATTGTAACAGCACAATATAATGGAAAGATCATTTACGGATGATTCCCACTAAACGATAGTGCCCACACTACTTGGTTGTCGCAAATAATTTTTCTTATCCTTTCGAGTGAAGGGCTACTAACGGACATGGCTAAGTCCATACATGGTTGCCCCCATACTTAATTTCCTCCAACCCCATACCTTCTGTATCCATGGACAAGAACATCACACAACCATTACAGTTACTGTAGCTACAACGAGCACATTGATAGGGTCGTTGACGCGTGCGTATTTTCACTAAAGCTTTTCTTCCATTTCCCTCCATCCAGAGTCATGCGTTTGGTCCGCGCGACCCTGTGGGCTTATGTGTTGGCCTGTTCAGCCTGTACGAAATAACTTATCCCCGGTGTGAGCTAAGAAGGCCTTCATTTTATCTACTCCTCGTTTAGGACGAATTCGCAGTTCCGGAGGATACACTTAGCGTGTGCACTCAACGCGGTGCGGCACCAATTCTCTTTAGCTAAGCTAAGCTGACTCTTCCAGGAAATGTTCATGTTTCCTGATCTGAGATTCTGAGAAAAGCCTATATGCCGTGACAACTGTCGACCTGTGTCCATTCGACACATAAAATCGGAAGAGGATTGATTCTGGTATTTCAAATTACTCCCTCGTAAAACGGAAGCATCGTGCGCTCTCAGTCCCGCTACTTGAAGCGATCTTGCGTCGCTCATTGGAGGCCATTTAGGGTAAAACGGGTGGCGGGGTCTAGGAGAGTTCCCCGATAAGGCGCGTGCGTTCAAGGCGAAGTGGAGAAGCTTTCTCATGTGAGGATCATTGAAGCATGAGCATTGCGATCCATGAGGTGATCATTGCACCCATCGTACGAAAAAGAACCACCGAAAGCCAATCGTCTAATTCGGATAGAGAACGGGCCATCGATAGCCTGCCGCTATAGTTGAACCCACTAAGGATAAACAAGCATTCACTTTGTTTTAACCAGTTACACTATCAATTTGCGAATAGTGCTAAATTGAAGAGGCTAAAAAGCAATCTTCGTCTCGATAACGAATCGAAATTTGTCGTATCAGCTAAGTAATATTTATCACTTTAAGCCTGAAGACTCAACTAACTTAACTGAGGTAGCAGCTTTACATATTTGTCAAAATAGGCCTAGAAAGGCTCCTGAGACCTGCTTGCAACCTGTGTGTACTGTATTAAAGAATTAGCATAATGAACTACTTTACAGACGAGATCTCGATTAGTTGAGCGAACTATATTAAGCTAAAACAGGTCCATTAGTAACTCGATGCGACGAAAACATCATTTCCTAAGATTCAGTCAGTGCACGTTATTAATATGTGACGCCTTCATTTCCCTAAGTAGAAGAAGCTCAATGCGTAAAGCACCGTATAAAGCGCAAGCACCTGTGTTAAGTGGAAGACGAAATGTCAGTCTGGGTGTTCAACAATCATTGAAAAAAGTATCAGAAGTGAAGAACGTTGCCTTCAGAAGATTACACAAAATTGGCCAGAATGCGAAACAACCTTTGTAGTCCAGCGTTAAGATCGCGACTGAAGCCGCGAGATTATTCCATGCTTTGCTGCCTCGAAAATTTAATATTAATAATTTATGATAATTTACTTTGACTGGTTAGATGTTTATCAAAAATGACTCGAACCTCTCTATGTGAAATACCATAAATTATACAATTTATAATAGTGAAAAAAAAAATATTTAGATAAACAAAATTTTCATACATATTTTTTCTGGTAATAAAAATAACTTACGGCTACATCGAAATACAATGCGTGCGGCGTTGTAGCCAATTGTCGAAGATAATTGTCGTTCACTCGTAGCGCCAAAGCTAACCGTAGTAAAATCAATCTCATCCAATCTTTTTCTCTATGAACTCGTCAGGATATTTACAAAGCAGTAACTATCGAAAACAGCAGAAGATTGTTACGTTTCAATTTACGTTCTATACCCACTCTTACTGGAAGAGTCTTATTGGACAGCACGATAACCTTCTTTTTTATCCTTTCACGCGTCAAAGTCACTGCACGGAAACGACGCGTATGAATCGTCGTACCACAAGGGAGGATCCTACATTCAACGTTCCTGCGCTGTGAGATAAATTGAACATAGGATAGTTTCAAGTTACTGACTGCATGCGCGAGTACAATCTACGCACGGAGCACTAAATACAAATCATGGCTTTTGTGTTTCAGCCAGAATACCCTATTCTCCGCGGCAGCCAAAAATACCACGTTCCAAAACTGATGGCAGCGTTTCCTGCCGATAATTTAACATTGCTTTAGCTGCAGGCGGACAAGGCTCTCCTTTAGCCCTGGAGCGGTCGTCGTTGCTAAACAGCTCATTATTCTCTATCATCTCCAACAGAATGACAGGAAGGGGGGGGGGGGTGCAAAAGGAAGAGCCTGGAACAAATTCGTGCCGCTTCGTAAAATAGAGTATCAGATAGTTCGCATTAACCCCATAAGTCTTATTAGGTGCCGATTTATTTTGTCTTCGAAAACCTGTTTTACAATCTTACGCTATATGCATGTGACAACAAATGAATGAGTTCGGTAGGGGATTGCCTGACAAAAATGGGCTTCATTCCTTTGCGATTACTGGGTACGCGCTACAGAACATTTGCGACAACATAAATGGCTGGAAAATAGGACTAACAAGGACGCTGTGGAATATAGAACGCAGTGGTAGATGGGTGGATGTCTCATTATTTTGGGAGATTCGAGACCATACATCTACATTTTGCGAACAGAGCAATCATGCAACAATTCGTTATCATCTTCTTCTTAGGTTAGTTCAAATCAACGTCTCCGTTCGTAGACATGTCTCGCCATATCCTTTACACGCAGTGTAATCGGCAGCTAGAATACAAGCGCTACCTTGAACTATTCTAGGTGTTTTTAAGCTATAATTTTTTTTAATCTATGAACAAAGTAGACATCCCCTGTGTTGTGCTGGGAGCCAGCTGTCCGAAGCAATATTTAACGGCCTAAGTATTGAGCGTGAAACACGGAGGATACCAAAGGCCGTTTAAACTCAACACTACGTTTTGAATAATCCGAGTTAGAAAATAACAGAGTTTACAGCAATAGTAATCCCAAACAAATAATTATCGTAATTAAATCTTATATTGTATTATGTAATATAGCATATTGAGAAAAATAAATAAACTGTATTACATCTGTGCAATATATTCACATATATTATGTGTGCTGTATATATCTATAGCTCTGTCAAGAGCTTTGTTCTACCCCGTATATTAAAAGTGTGGTTGTACATTACTCATTTTTTTCAGTTGATCAAAATATAGCTTTGAAATAAAGTAACACACAGTGTCTTTTATTGACTAAGGTATTTTAGCTTGCTTCACGCTACCGACTAGACTCTAACTATGCAGACGATCGATATTCTCCATCGTTAGCCCTATTAAAAAAGATGCAATTTACATAATACTGAGAGCTAAGGAACATTAAACTGATCTAGAATATTGCATTCGAACACCGCGTACCTGCTAAAATCTCTACAATATACATGAAATAGTATGATACAGCCATCTTCTGAGAAAAGAACAAAGTCTAGAGACGTCCAGCAAATCTTCTCTTTTTTATTTTATATGGCATAGAGTTCGACTGCTGGGACGGCCATTACTATGGTCACGATTAAACAAGCCTTCGCAAGAAGCCCGGCTTGCCATCCAGCCCATACTTGCCGGGTCATAATCTTGAAGGTAACCGGATATTCGGCGACGACCGCTTCTGTTACCGCCCAAAAGCGCCGTCTCGTCAAAATTCTCTGCCTTCACCCAGTTCGCTCCTCAGTTCGTTCTAGCTGCCCACGTAAGCCCATGAGCACAGTCAGGCAGACACTCATCTTTCTGAGAGTTCTAGGTTAACCAGAGAAGGTCTAAAGGAAAAATTCGGCTCTCTCAGAATCGCCTCTAGTAAAGAAAGTTTGGTGCGTGGTTGAACATTGGACACTGCTGGTACTGTTGACGACGGCGCTACTTGAAATATGAATACGATATTTGCGACTGAATCTCAGGTTTACTTGTATTACTATATAGACAGAGATATGGTGCATGGTACGCGACCTCACACAGGTCGGGTAAAAAGGAGGCTGGTAGAAACGGTGCGTAAAATGCGCAAAAATAGGAAGCTTTGCCTTTCTGTTAGGAACATACTGGCTCTTGCTATAGGCTTGTTCATACGCAGACATCTTAATAAGGCTGCTTCAGGCCTCTGTGGACCAAGCGTATGGCCTGCACGTATTCAAACAGACACAGCATTATGCTGAATGACGACCGAATGATTAAAAGTATAACCAATGTACTCGAGTGATCCTATCTCGGTGGAGGGCACACCAGCAGCCTGGTCTATTCTTGATTAGATTCAGCAGACCCGAAAATATCGCATTGGTTGTGCATGCATGTACATACGCTGATGTCAGTATTGACGAAATTGACTTATAGGGCGCAGTAAGGAGAACTGCTCAGGAAATCATATTCGGTCATAATCTTGTCGGCACATAGTGAGAGAAGGAACGTCCAGCGAATTGCTTGTTTCATAATTGCCCTAGAAGGTTCGAAGTTGAACCCGGACGATGTCGCTGTTCTCGACCCAGAAACCTCTCATTTAAAAAGGTGTGTGGATAAATTACCCAGGACAAATACTAATTCTGAAAGATCGGAAATAACTGTGGATTTTCAAATGAGTTCTGATGTTTCAAATGAGAGTCACTGTTGTCAGAAATCTTTTTAGATAATGACTAGATATTTGCCGAATAATTGAGATCTGCATGTTTTAATAAACCGCCAAGATAATAGTTTTGTGGTTAACATCTTGGTCTTCAAAATTTATTCTATTTACTATGGTACAACACTTTTGAGAAGAATCAAAAAGATACTAATAATAAACAGAAAACAAATCACTTGCTTTTTTTTTTCCTCTTTTCCCACTTACTGTTTTGACTTGCGGTGTAATGTTTCCTTTCTTATTTTATTAACACTTATAAAAAAGTGGAGTTTATGTATTGTCAATCACAGTTTTCTTGTGCGCCAGAATGTGTTTCTGCTAAACGACGACTAAACGAACGACAACTTCGCGCCTAAGACCTTTCTTAGGACGTATGGACAAAAGAAAAACTATATGTTTCGTGCCAGTTAAAAGCAGACAAAAATCTAGCAAAGTCGATCAAATATGCTCGTATCTTGAGATACTCACTGGGCTTTTCTGTGCAAAAGCTACGACACAGATTGTTGGCTAACCGCTATTACACTTTGCTCTAATGCTCTTTACATTGAAACAAAAAAAAAACTGCTCCAACAAGAGTTCTTTATAACTTAAGCTTCAACTCCTGTATCTCATACGGTTATGCTGTCGCTTGAGTGCGAAATGGCAGACTGCTAGCAGCGATGCGGACACTCCAACTTGGTTTATGGCCAATGAGCACTATATTCCTATTCTTTCCTTATAGTTGTCGAATTGCTCTAGGCAGACAACAACGTTATCCAATTACGCTTGCTGTATGTTGTCTTTGGGTAAATGCAATCTGTACGATGTTACAGTGGGTTAAATGACGGATTTTCTCACAAAGAAGATAGCTGCATCTCTAAATATAGAAATCATTGAAGTACACAATCTGTACTGAACTAATACGAATGTGATTCCCGACGTAACACTCAAAACGTTGGAATCCGTTTATGACACCTACTCCGGCGTGGAAAAGCCCATCTTTGTAACACATATCCTATATACGTATCTCGTTAAATACATCTAATTATGTTATTTGTATCAATTCTACCCGGGTGTCTTGTGGCGTCATATTCGTCCAATTGTTATGTCAGGTATAGGGCAATAACTTGGCCGACGATGTAACTTTTCACACAACTGCATTGACAGGTCGTTAGTCGCTGAAAATTGAATCTCTGTAGCACCACACCTGCTAACGCTTGTAACGGACTTGTAGCCCACTATTTAACAGTAGGAGCATATAATAATATGTCCTACTCCTGCTGGCTTATTTTTTAAACCTACTACCGCGCTTCGAGAAGTCAATTTAAGTATAACACGTGCTGGTGATTCAACCTATCAGATAAAGTCAAATGTACCTCTGTCTCTCGAGTGTTTTTTGTAGGATGCAGTTAAAAAGGTGCACGTCACATTAACGTCAGCCGCCTCGTACTATTTTATACTACTTTTGTATTGTTTGGCAGAGTCCAGGATATCGCGACAAATTTTCATTTCATATTTTCCAACGTGTCGGAAGACTAAAATAAGCGTATGCGCTTTCATTACGTTTTTATTTTCAGTGTCTTGTTTCAACTACATTTGCATTATATCAATTACCCCCTCTTTTATATATTACACGTGGTAATAAAAGCTTATAGTGAATTTCCTATGTATGCAAACGACAAAAATTATCTTCTTCTGTAGGGTACGTGACGCAGGCGCGAAACGATCGAGTAGCCGGTCGTGAGAGAGCGGTCACGCAGCCACGACCGACGTTCTCTCTGATTTTCTTGCTCTTGCTGGGCTAAAATCATTCTACTAATGCAACTCTGCCTGCCGACCAGTTCGCTCGTTGCTGCTGAAAAGACGCGGCTCCAGAGTGGCGAGAATGGCGCTTCAATCGCCACCGCCGCCAGCGTCAAGGCGATGGAGGCCTAAGGTTGGCTTATTCTGTAGACGCAGTCACGACCTATGCAAGAAAAACCACGAAGATTGTTTCCCATTGCTAAACGAGTGGGTTGGCGCTCTCGACGTGCTTTGGTGACTTCGTAGTTGGGCGGCCCTAATTTTTTATCAGGCCTTGCCCAATTTTGCCTCCACTCTACAGAGAACAGAGCTGGACCGAGTGGCGTTGTTTTTTTCTCTTATATAGATCGCCATCCCATAGAACAAAGTAAGTGTGGAAAGCAGAATGTCATCCAATTTTAGATTACGACATTAAGCTAAAAGAGGAAATAGCAGGAAACCTGTTCCACAAATGCCGTGCCTTAGGATGAACGTGTGTATCAATGAACGATCACGTTTTTTTGCTACGCTATGAGAGCTAAATGTGTCAACGCTACCAAACGTACCGGATTGATTTTGAGTTTAATGGGAAAATTAAATCCAATGATTAACACAAGATCACAAAGTTAATTCTCGAAAGTTGTATTAAGTACTTGTAGATCTCATAAGGGCGTTCAGCTGAATAGCTCGAGACCAAGACATAACGGTTAAAACTTCACAAGTCAAAACTTTGCTGTCGAGGGGCACAATCAGCGAAACAAAATAGTAACGGAACTAACATTATCGCATCTAGACTTGTACTCCTAGATGTTAATGGAGTAAGCCTCATGTCAATTAGGAGAATACTGCGTAAATATTTGTTACTGGCAAATCTCTTAAACGGGCGCAGCACACACACGACACCCAGATGACAAACGTCTAAAGCCCTTTCGATTAAACGACTTTTTCGACATTTTCTGCCAATTCAACGCTCCCCAGTTTCTTGATGTATCTTGGTTTCGAGCTTTCTGTCGAAGCTGTCGCCTGAAGCCATAAGCTGGACTGGCAAAATAAAAAACGGTCAACTCTATTCAAAGCCTTGATAAACTTCTGCGCGTACTGTTTTGGCACCCCAATAGAGACACGAGAAAAAGCTGAAAGAGGCCTGCGCATGTAGAAAAGAAATGTCAGGCCAGCTAAGCCTGCTTGTGTTACTATTTCTGCACTCAACTTAGGCAGGCGAAATTAAGCCGCTAATGTGTATTCTCAAAGTAACATTTACGCTTTGCTTGTCGACGGAATTGCTATTTTTCAAGTCGTAATTTGAAGTGAAACACTACGATAGATACTTGTCTTCAATTATATCGTAAGTCTTTTGGATTATACGTACGTAAGAATAAGCTCACTCCTTTGCTTACTAATTTCCCAATGTACCAACTCCATTTCAATTTTTAACGATAATGTAAACGACAAAAGACGTTGTCGGCGTTGTATTATATAAATATTTATATACGAAGTATGATTTGGTTTTGTGTCTTGAAAAATTGTCGCAAAAACGAGACACAACATTGACCAAAATCTATCTGAGCTATGCTGAAAGATCTTTGTTAATCCGCGATTATTGTTTTTCAGTTCAAAATAAATAACTCATATATATATATTATTTACTCATTAAAGAAAATAATGATCATGGTATGAGCTCAACCAACCTCTCAAAGATGTTTCATTCCTGGAAAAGCGATTTCGAGAGAATCAATTCATCCTCTTTAACTTCGTCAGTGACTTAGAAGCAACTAATTTCCAACTAACCTTTATATAGTAGCTTTTTGGAACTTCTGAACTGGTGGATCATTGTACCGACGCGATCCGCCACACTGGATTTCGCGACTCGAACAAGACGATGCTCAAAAAATTGCGTAAGTTTAAGTATAGGATGAAGGCCACTTTGTGCCAGACTGCGTGCTACGCATATATTCAGAGGTACATTCTCTGCAGCAGCTGTCGAATTCAAATGTATTCCACGCTTCTTTTGCGCGCAAAGTTACTAGAACCAAAAAAAAAACTTTTAAAAGGAGAGAAGGCCTTTCAACAAGTACTATTTTACTATTTTCAATAGTATTGCTGACTTTGTGCGCATTACGTTCTTATTACCGCGATAACAATACAATACTTTCAGCCTATAGAAGTAGATATATCTTACTCATAATTATGAGATGCGCAAGACGGGCTGCAAGACGTCATAAGAAAACGCTCTTTATCTACACAAACTGTGTAGCACTTACGTACCATTAGCCGCAGGCCTTTTCCTTACCGAGGACTACGTCGTCCAGACCACCCTGTCGACGTGTCAGTGTTGTACAATTGACGGCCCAATGCAAGATAAATGTAGTAATGAGCTACTAATTAAAAGAGTATCCTCCATTTAATCATCAACGAATAGAAAGTTCTGCGAATACAGAATGAATATAGAACACTTGATATTTTAATTATTGTTAGTGAATTTAATTACTTTTTCTGCTTTTCGCTATAAAAATAGCAAGAACAATAGTATTAGCATTACTATTGTGTGATAATATGTGACAGAACAGAGCCGCATCTAGCAGTTGTGTGAGCTCGTCGCTAGATAAAAGAGCGTTCGGCTTTCGGTTCCTGTATTTTATCAGGTGATTGTACAATACAAGAAGCTCAATCATCTAGATTTGTCGTTTGGGAGGTTATTTCAGGCGAAGTGGCGGGAACGTGGCCTAGAATAGAGGCGAAATGAGGCGTGTCCCACCTCTTTTTTCGCTTGTTGGGTACCTTTGTATTTGTTGCATACCGTGAGGCATTTATAAATCGCTTTTTCTAAGCCGGACCTGGATAATATGTGGAAGGGAAAAGCCCGCTGCAATAAAATGATAGGCCAATTCGGTGTGTATGCTATAAATACTATATGGACAGAGAATTATACTCATTTTAAGTAACTATCGCAAGCATAATTTGAATAGCTCATCTTTAGCTTTATTACCGCTCCAGAAAATCTACTTGTATTTCTTATAGACTTTGATGAATATAACCTGAAGATACTTTTTAGGCGCTTTTTTTTATACAAAATGTGATTCTCGAAAAATAGCACAAAAAACGTCAAGCATGCGACATAATAATAATTATTATTATTATTACTGTTATTATAAATAAAAAACTATGGGCTCAACTGACTATAGAATTGTTGATTTCACTGATGAGCATATAATACGATAGTCGAGATATAGTTCTAGCTACAAAATGTAAAGTTTAGGTCATTCAAAACCTAAAAAAAATGTATATAAAAAGTAACGAGAACTCTACTCTATCTCTACCGACCAAGCCGTCATCGTCTAAATGTCAGCTGCGCCCGTCGCAACAATTTGTTCTGACTTCAATGCGTCTATGCCATAGTTTTTTCCAGTCGTTAGAACAGTTTTAGAGCTCAATTATGAAAATAGACCTCAGTATGGTTTTCGTTGTTTCTTTTTTTGGAAATGCCAGTAAACCCAAAGCGTTTTCTTCACGTGTTTTCTACTTTAGATGAAAGAAAATCTCGCCATGGGCTAGATCTGGTGAATATGGGGTTTAGGCAACCCAAATATCAAGTCTATCTGTAAAAATATAGGATACAAGAAACAACGCGTCAGTTGGGGCATTACCGAGATGAAAACTTCTTGGTAATACTCTTTAGTAACAGTAACATTATTCGACATGAATTTACAGTGCACAGTATTCTCAATAATCAAAAAAAGGTACTATTTTAACCTAGATTCTGCTTTTCTGTCCGTCTGGGTTCGCCGGACGACTGTGCTTTCGCCTTCCTGTTATATCCGTACACCCACGTACGGTCACCTGTAATGATGCTTTTTTAGAACAAATTTTAGATCGTCCCGGACAAGTTGTTAACTGATATTCATGTGTTGCAAATTTTCACCATATTTTCTGCTGCAGGCCTTCTAGCTTCTAAATGACTTTTTAAAATGGCCTGACATATGTGAAATTTCTGATTCTTATGCGAGTTCCGTGAAAACAACTATGTGGTCATCAAGCATGAATGGTTTTATTTTTCTCACGTTCTGAACCCTACTCGCCGTGACAGGCTACCTAAAATGAGGGTTTTTAAGACCCTCTCATTTGTTAGGGACAGACTGCTATTATTTCTATGAGCTACCCTTCGTCGCAGCCCGGCCCCCTTTCTGCATCATTGAGCGCCTTATTTCGGTCTTAATACAAACATAGGACACGCTCTTTAATAATCTATAATCGCTTTCCAAAATAATGAAACACGGCCGGAAGTCACCTAGTTAGAGATACCAGGCCAGCTTGTAGTACATCAATAAACAGAACATGAAGAGTGCCGCATACTTTCGCAACTGATCCCGATCGGCTGCGATAACCCTATCATCCAGTTGAATGGCACTTAGGTTTATGTAAAACTGGAATACGCGATGTTTTAACCCAAAATCTAGTTTTTGAGTTCGATAGGATAGTATGACTTTCAGTAAGCAGAACGTTACACCAGTCCCGCTGAACAGTCAATTTTTCCGAAGGTATCTGCTTCCGGGATGTCGTAAGCTTAGCCGAAGCCATTTAAAGGAACTCCGGCAGAGCTCAACGACGAGGCCTTTGATAGAATGAAGCATTGTCAGTTTACGTGGAAGCACCAACTGAGCAAGTTTAAACAAGCTGAAGCTTCCAAAATGAGGGGAAGAGTGCTTCGATGAAATTAGCAAACAGCCCAGTACTATTTAATAGATCAACGGTATATTTAACTGAAAACGCCGACTCACTGTAAATAACCTTAGTATTGAGGTTCACATAGCCTCTACGACATCAATAGATGTTTTTACATGCACTCTTAGCCCCACTAAGGCTCAAATTCTGTCTATTGATTTTTTAGTCAAGGTTTATTTTGCTAAAAAGGGCTTCTTTAAATTCGAGCTAGCGAAATACTTTCTAGAAATCCCGGTCAGTATAACTTTGCGAACTTGTGTGCTTGTTATTGGTAGCGAAATCTGAAGCACATTAATTATTCGATAGAGGACTGAAGCCATTTTTTTTTTGACTTAATCAACCTTAATAAAAAACGCCAATAATAATGTAAGTATGCATACGAAGAGTACGTACATATAGGTAACGATATTCATTGATCCCTTCATTCGAAGCTGGTCGGCTGAGGTAAACGGTAGTACTTTTAAATGAAACCTAAGAATCGAGTGGCACATTCGGTAATTATTCGTGAAACTGACCTCAACTATAAAGATATTTATTACCGCACAGAATCTCGGACAGCTGAATCGGACAAGAGCCTCGCTCCTTAATAGAGTCATAAAATTGAACCGAAGAACTCATAACAGGCTTGTCTACCTACTAGCGGGGACGCTACCGTTCGTCGAGGACCTCCTTCGCCACGTCAGCTATTGTTAACTCCAGCTTTCCGAGAAAATTCAGCAAAAGAGAATTAAAAATTTTCAAAGGTTGATCCTGAACTCCACCACGACCGACGAAACCCTTTTAATAGATATGCAGCAAAGCGCTAGGCCCTTGTGGTTTCTGCCACAGCCGACACGGAGAACAACAATTTCATGATTTTGATGAATATTGTATGTACTGGGTGTAAACAAGCTTATCATATGTATAATGCTTTTTGGTGCTAACAAGTTGCTGCTAGTAGGCAGCCTGGCTCGATAACACATCGAAGAATGGCAGTAGCATGGCTTATGATGCAATCACTGGCATGTTTTAAATACTTGAGTGAGTTCCAGTTTAACGACTTCAGGAAGCTTTAGCTTTAGTCCGGCTCATTAAGCCGTTATATGTAATAGTACAGCGTATTATACCCATATATCTTATATATATTATACTCATATCAGTATATCCAATTGTTATCAATGTACGTATATTATGTGATAAAGCCATATATATATATATATATATAGTAAGTTAATCAAGCAGGAATCTGCAAAACGATCCTGCAATTTCTCAAAAAGCTGGTAGTGTCCTGCGCGCCGGTTTTTTTTTTATTCACAGAAGCATTTATTTACGTACTGTCAACAATAAAAGTCTTCCTAGTTGGAAAAGACCACTTTGCGCGTAAGGAAAGATGAAGCTTTTGTTGCACACCATATCACTTTGATATGGTGCACTTCCTCTAAGAGGAAAAGCGCGCAGGTGACCTTTCTAGGTTCGCGATGCTTGCGTACTCTTGATGTTCCCTTCTCGCTTTGCTCCTACTGACCATTTTTGCGAGCTGCAGCAATCGTCATCGTAAAGCTAATGTAGCTCATTAGTACTGCTGCCCGAAAGAAAGCCCGAGCTTTTTCCTACGCTTTGGCGTAAATGAGTCTTGTTTCATGCTTTTCGGAACGTCGCGCTGCACGGATACTGTGGCAAAGCAGTCACGCAGCTACGTCACAATGAGAAATGTCAGTACTAGGACAATGCACGCGCTCTTACCGCTATCATTAGGAGATAGGGCAACTAAGACCCATCCACTACCACAATCGACGTCAATCCTGGACAGGGAGTCTGGGAATGGCAATCTCTGGTCGAGCCGCTACTGCAGTTACAGGGCGGGAATTGTAACTAAGAACCACATCTTTTCCTTCGGTCCACTATGATAACAGAGGCAGGGTGAGGATTTCTAGCATGGCCATCTATAGCTATGCTGTTCTTGTCCTCTAGTGCTGCCGCTGTTACTATTTCTCCACGGCTTTTTATCAGTCGTGCTTTCGTACGGTCTTCCATTCAACATTCGTTCGTTCACCTTTTTGTTGCGTTTTTCTTTGTCTCTTTTCCTCTGAGCGTCCGAATCTCCTTTCGCAAGCGTTTGCAATGTCGTTTCGTCCCGTCTCTATTCGTCTAATGGACATGGTCGACAGTGCTACGAACGATACGAAATAGTGGAGCGACCAATATCTTTTTCTCCCACACCACCCCCAAGCGTAGCCCCACTCTCTGTCGTTGTTTCCACACTTCGCCGAAGTGCTTCCTCTCTGCACTCTCTCCGCACCTAACCATTTTCTACTACCCAGTTGCCCGGACGAGTGGGCTCCCGACTCGATTTAGTCTGTCTGTCTCTCCAACTCGCGGTGCAGCCAGACCAAGGACCCACACGTTTGGCCCGAAGTTACACAATTCCGAGGTGTCGGTTGAAGATCTTCGGTAGTTCATGAGAGTTTCGTTGTCTCTGATTGCCCTCGAGACGGGTAGCGCTGGTGGCAGCGACCGTGACACATCTGCCGCGTGTGTTCAAGTCATTTGAAGAATAAATTATATGCAATTATCCGGTAGAGCAATTTAATTTACTTCTGTTAGTGGGAAAAGTAAACATTTTGCGCAGAGATATGTACGGGCGTGTATCTGCACGCAAGTGCCTGCGTATTTCGAAATGCTATATAGTTGTTTATGTATACGAACGTTGACGTTCTTGTTCATATAGTAATAATATGTTACCCGGCAGTAGAACGAATAACAAATAAATTTCCCCGCGAGCATCGTAGAAATTCGGCAGTCGCACATATTGTTGGCGGAAGTCACTTCGCTCAGGTACAGTTTAACCACGACAAGTGATAAATTTTAGTTCATTCGCGAGCTTTTCTTTTTTTTCTACCTAGCAGAACTCTCTCGGCTTAAATGTCTGTACAAATAACAGCAACCACTGTCACGCACACTTACAATACGCAATTTCTCAGGTTTATGTATATATAATTATATGTATATATATTACATTAAATCTGTATATATGGCGTAGTTGACGCGTTTTGATGTGAAAATCTACCGCATTATTGATAATTTTTGGTAACATTTAAGCTCAAACGAGCTAATTTAAATCTGGAACATCAACCATTATACGTTTTAGCGAAATATCGCAGCCGGTAATAATTTTCTCTATTGTTATTATTGGTCTATTATTGGCCAAGCTGGAAAGCTCAGAATGATCAGTTCTACCTCGCTCAGTTTTAGTTGCACTCACTTAATGCTTACATACACGAATGTATATATATATATATATCAGGCTGGAGCAAACATAATTTCATTGTTTTTAGCTAAAAAAAAAAGTCGCGCATCACCCGAGTTCTAGTTACAAATTAATACATTATCTCGCGACTTTTTCCTATCTTTTAACGGATTTGTTCCTATCGCCAAACATTTCCAGGTCTAGTGCCGAAAAACTCCTCCACACACGTGTTGTAGTGTTTTTGCTGTCCGATGAACGATTGCGAGTTGCATTTGCCAGTGATCGGAGAAGTTCCATGATCTGTGCGAGCGAAGCCTAAAAAATATAGTGAATGGGGTACCATTTAAGCGCTCCTACAAGGTAATCTTTATAGTCGTTGCCAGGAAAGGTCATAAAAAAAAAGCATGACTCTGTTCCTTCTGTCGAGTCTTTTCCGTTCGATAATCCTGTTAAATCGATACGATGAGGCCACGTACCGAGTCCTGTTGACCATCTTGTTCATTTCAAACGTTTCTCTAACTAAGCCATCTCCTTTCAGGATAAAGGTTCAGTTTTACTCTGACCTTAGGTGTATCTATTAGGACTATCCATTTTTTTTTCCACTTCGCTTTATGTCGACGTAGAGACATCACTTTGTGTTACTATGCTGTCATTGTGGTTGCATGTTCTTTGATGTTATGCGTTGTCTCCTTCTGCGCTTTATCCAGTATATGAGACATCCAAGCTTCTAAATTCTTATAAAATTATATAAAAAATGCCTAATAACAGTCTGCTGTGCAGTTTTTCATGAATTTTTTTGCTACTCAGAATCCTCATTGACTTCGTATAGCGAACTAAGTTGGGGTGCATTCTCCAAGTCTGATGTTTCACTTTTGAACTTCGCAAATCTGTTTTAGCAGTTCTTTCAGTTATAGTTTTCGTCGCACAGCGTACAAATATCCCATACTGCTATATCAATCTTTGACCTCTGTAAAAGGCGAAGAGGAGTAGAACCTTCATTTTTGGAGCCTAAACCTGACATAAAATCCCGTTCATTGTACAACGAAATTACGACGGGCTTACAGGGAGTGCACTTTCAAACGATATATAAACGTACACAACGGAATGGTAACAAGGGAAAGGAGCATTAGAAACAAACTTAAATTATTAGTATTCGAACACAATATTTTTAGTTTAAAGTCCGGACGCACCGTTAGGCAGTAACGCATCGTAACTCTTACTCAAATATTCCATTAGGGCCAGACTGGCCCGTGAACTCTTGCCCCTATTTACTTAATCTTGTTTCCAGAATCTGTCGTTAATCAGATCCCCTTCCAAATTCCTTAAATTTACTTTTTATTTAAATTAAAAATGATTTTCCAGTGATTCTTTTTAGAGGCTTCAGTACTGATAATGTCATTGATCTGCCTAAAGATATTAGCGAACAACATTTAGTAGCAGTGTACAAAAGCAAGTAAATTCTCAGGCTGACACTGTGTGTGTCTTAAGTGAGTGGCCGCTCTATGGTGGCACTACACCCTACAATTTGCTACCGCACGCGTGTGTCTCCGTAACAGCTTAGTGGGGAATCTGTTTACCCGCTAATCTTAAAGACATACCCTAGAATAGAGCATGTCTTTTTTTTTATAGTATTCCATTTAGAATAAATTCAAATCCCGACGTACACAGTTTGTGTCGTGCACGCAGTCAGCTTTTTGATGGAATTCCTAGCGGCGGGGGCCAACGCGCGAAAGATTTAGCACAGCCGCAGGAATGATATTACAGTCTCGCTGGGATATTGAAGAACAAGTCGAACTTCAAAATGAAGTATTACATTTGCATTTATTAATAGCTTAATAAAACAAAACTAATTTCTTCTGTTGGTAAGTAAGTAAGAGAACTATTCGTTACAGGCTCGTTATTCGACTGGTTCATCAGATGTTTGCGTGATAGTTTAGTAAGTGAAGTATCTCTCTGCTGATCTTACGGACACGTTGTCCTCTAGATTCGAACTTGGGCATACATAGACTTCCTCACGCGCTACGAACCAGCCAGCCAGCCAGCCAGCCATTTGATGGAATTACGCCTAACGACGATCTCGGATGTAAAACCCGAAACATAGAGGTTAGCCGTACGAATCGTTCTACGTTGATTAGTAAGGCTCCTTGCGTTCTGTCAATCACCGTACTCACCCGCGATCAGCACTTACCGCCCCCTCTCCTAAAGTGTCCCACAATGGATTATAAAGTTTTCATTTAGTTTTTACCCTTGAAAGACAATTTATTGAATATGAACCGTGCTCACTTTGTGATACAGAACGGTGTCTGCTCAAACAGCGAAATAGTTCAAGTAACGTTTGTTCGCTTATCTGAGATCTGAGGTAATTTTTTTCTTTATAAGTGAGGTCTTATTGTGATTTGCGCAACCGTATCGTCCATGACGAAAGTTAACAGTTTGCTATCAGCTATCACGTTGTGACCGGTTAATTAACTAGGCTACGAAGTCAAGGTGAATAATTGGATAGTAGTCGGTTCGGGAATATCAATTATACTAGCTGACCGAAAGTCAAATAGCGATTAAATAGTGGAATAACGTTTCCGTTTCGTAACACTATCGTATCATCTGGTGCTCTCTCAAAGTTCTGCTCGTTCAGACAACACTGAGGGGCTGAGAAATTTGTAAACAAGGCGTTTAACAACACCATTCACCTCGGGATTACAAAATCCTGAGAGAAAGACCTTTTTTTTTGTCACTGGGGGGTCCTAGATCTTTGTAGGGGCAAAAGCACCTCAATGTTTATTCAATTCTAAAGACAATATAAAAACTATGCTTGACTTTTTGAAACCGTCCATGCTTACCTTGATACCATATTTTATAATCCTCGCCTTATTCACCACTTTTGTAAACTATAGCGAATTCAAGTGATATTAAAAGTCAGACTTTAACGTGGATACGTCGGCCTTTCGACGCGTTGCCCCGAATAGTGCCAAGGAGCAAACTTTACCCTTGAAAAAAGTCATTTCGGCTATTTCATAATTAATTACCTTCAATATAATGTAGGCAATTAAACATTTTCGATATATCGCAATCTGCCTATGGATGGGGAGTAGGCTTTGTGCCATTGATGAGAACAAGATTCGTGCGCGGCGTTCTTTCGGATGTTCTGCGTATCGCTTTCCGATCAGCAGCCGAGCATCAATATATTTTTATGCATTAAGTGCGGTCCGCACGCTCGTCTGTTTTTTTTCCGATTATTCAGAACAGACCGAGCAATGTATGTGGGAAGAAGAGAGGAGGGAAGATACAGCGGACGAAGTAATGGCGCTAAAGGATGTACTTGCTATCTCATCACAGATCCACAGGTCGATCCAACAATGTTGTTGTTGTTGTTGTTGTTGTTGGCGACAACCCCGTTGCCGATTTTTAGGATGTTGTTGTTTTTCCGATGCCTGCTGCTAATACAGAATGAGGAACCTGGATGCGGCGAGAATGTGCACTTCTAGGATAGTGATACTGCGCATATCGAAAGCTCGCTGAAGCAAAAATCAGGTGAAAGCACCATAAAAAAGAACATGACGCCCGTAAAAGCACTTACACAGTCAAGCACTCTCTCTTTGAAGAAAAAAAGAATTAACTTATCATCTTGTCATAGATACTTTTTTCGTTCTGGATGCACGTCGTATGCAGGCCAAGAAAAGCAACATCTACTTTTTTCACGTAGCATCACCGTGAGAAAAGCAGAACATTGTTTACTGCAAAATGTTCGGCTATCTAATTGAACCTGAATGACTTTAGCGTTCCAAAATCGACCAGCAAATAATATATAAATAAATTATGCATGTCACCTGATAAATAAAGGCCTAGTACTTCATTTGATAATATTTGCCCACCAACCCATTTGAACGGCCGCTACATAAGTAAACAAGCTCCAGTATTGGAAAGGACACAAATACGGATTGTGGCGTTTATGATTAAATTCCTTGTAACATTTGCGATAAGAAATTTAAATACGACTAAAATCTTAAATGACATGCTGTATTCAATACGGTTCGTGTAAAATGCTAGATTTCACGAGGACTTTGCCCAGCATTGCTTTAACCCTTTCAGTTTTCTCTCCCTTTCTCACGCCTCTATACACTGAATAATAATAATGTTGTTTGCGTTATTTACTTTCTCTCGGTAATTGGTATTAAGCTTTCTTTCGTCTTCTACAACATGCTTCTAGTCTTTCGAGCAATGGGCAAAGGCGTCGGCTTCTAGTAATATAGAAAATATGTAGATTGTGCGATATTTCTTTTTCTACTACATGTCACTGAAGAGACACATGAACTGAGCTCTTGCTGAATACCATTGCAGTGAGTCAGTCGATTCACAAGCGTTATTATTTTAATATCGTCTATTTGCCACGGAATCATTGTTTTATTATTATTATGCAGTTAACAAAGGACAACGAATCAAGACTTGATCAAAATCTGGTTTGTGCTCAAGACTGGCTGTGCCCTTTCGTCCTGTAAGTTTTGAGAATAGGCAACCGAGTCTTTATTTTTCTTTTAAAAAACAGACGTACGTGATTGATATTTTGACGTGTGCTGATTGCGCATTGATTCTACAATTACATTTTATATTTAGGTGACATTAGACGGGTACACCTTACGAAATTTTGCAGTAACTTATGGTACACGAATTTAGCATGGTACACAGTTATGAAAAACGGGTTAATTTTTTCAAGCCAATGAATAAAGCTGCGGTCAACACGTGTTTTGTTTAATGCCGTCGTCTAGTAAGGCGCTTTTCTGGGCATATTTAGCCTCTATTTAACATATATATTTGACAGTTTATGCTACACAGGTCTGACACCAACACTGTGGCTCAAACACTATAATATAAATACTTTAATATAATACCGACTTTTGCTGCTACGTATTGACGCAGTAAAGGTTACCCATAAATCGATACGTATGAAGCTGTTGCTCTTGTTGACTCTAGTTAATTTAGGGTTGCAGTCCCGTTATATAGCGTTGCTAGAATGAACCCCGCTATCGAAACCTGCGATTTCGTTTAAAAGATAACAGAAACCAATAAAACCGAAACGATACCTTGATATGATAATAAAGTCATTCAAGGTCTACGGGGTCGTAACATTGGGTTACCTTTCCGAATGAATATAGGAGTGACCCTTTCTGATTTTTGTTTTCTTTCGCCGTTTCTCCCCATTACGTGTCAAGCAGACCAAAAAGCGTGACCTCATAAACCACCACTGCCACCCACGCCGTAACCACCGTCAGTGCAAGATTGCAAAATAAAGGGGCGATCTGTGCCGAAGCAGCTTCCGATCGCACAAGCACCCTCTAGCTCTCTCTCTCGCTCTGTCTTGCTTCCATTGCCCTTACCCCTCCTCCATTCATCCCCTTCAGGTCAACATCCATTCGGCTGGAATGCTAACTAAAGCGACAATGGTATATTGTCCCGCAATCGAATGGAAACCAATAAAACAAAGTCGCCCTCTGACGTCTGGTCCCACTCGGGCCTTACTAGCTTCACCCGTAACCAAGTGCCTAATACCCGTATCTCCGACAGCCCCCAGATGATTCTGGATGATAGCAATACCTCTTCTTTGTTCCATAATAGCTAAAGCGGACGTTTCAAATTTCATCTTGTTGGCTTTTTTCTTTCCTTAACTTCGTCCCTTTCGCCGTCTGCTTACCCAAACATAGTCATTTGCTCCCTAACTCCGTTTCCGCGACCTAGTCACTTCACATTTCTTACTCTAACGTAACCTCACCATCGTTTCGCGCAGCTGATCAAACCCCTTTCCATCTCTCCCGTCCCTGGGTGTTCGAGAGAGGAGCCTTGTCAGCCGTGGCACGCTCAGCTAGTTGAAGATAACAAAGCAGGTCACGTATTGCGTTGGTCATGAATGCCAAATGTTGCGGAATAAATACGTTGTTGAAAATAAATAAACATATGAACTCGAAGTCTATACACACTGAATGGACCCCGGCCACATATGTTGCATGGGTCGCGTGGTAAACCTGATAATAGACGCCAGCGTAAAGTGCGCTAGAGAGGTCCAGTTGAAGGTAAAAAGGTAAAACGTAGGCGACGAAAGAACAACGCCACGTCTGAAGAGGTGAAACCAGCATGCTGCAACACATGAAGGGCGGCTGTCAATACCCGTCCGATGAGCTTATGCGAATGGTATCGCCTGGAATAATTAAAATGCTGAAATTAAGGTCTGAATGTAGAGATTTGAAATATCTAAGTCGTAGGGGGATACGAGGCGAGGTCTACGTCGGTATATAGTTTAAGTTAATAACGTGTGATTGCAAATTTCCACGTATCGTTTATTGTTATAGAAGATGTCTGCATTGCGTTGATGCGTGATTGTGATGCCATCTCGTCTCTAACCGTTTCTTTGTCCAGTTTTAAAACAGACCGCGGAAATTTGATTTAGAGAACTGCGATTGGTAAACAATTCATTAATAACAAATCGACAAACGATTTGCACTAATTACTGATGGAACATTGTTTAGTATTTTCGAGCGTACCACATCAATACCTGGTCAGGGCATCTTTCGTTCACGCATTTTCCCTTTTTATCGATATAATGAAGTTCCGTCGAAATACTCCGAAGTAGAGGTTCACTTACCTGTGTCTACATTGCTTGCCTGTAAAAATCAGCTCCTGTCATTATTATAATATCGACCGTAGTACACCACTAAACCCGCCGGCAGTTGTCGATTATATTATGCTAATTTTTTGCCGGAGGGTAACGACCATGGCGCTTCTAGTGCCGTCAAAGTTCTTCCCTAAGCACAACTAACGCCTAAGCTTTAATCTTTAACCTGCCACCGTACTCTCAGCGCAGTACACCCCTGCAGCGATCAGTGTACAGTGTCGCCACCGCCACAGTAGCACAAAGTTCACGCCAAAATTTCGTAGGGCGAAACAAATCGTCGCCTCTCTCTTCCAGCCGGCGTCAACTTCAATTTTAAACACTGATCCACACACGGGTTGGCTAGCATGCTTCTTAGCTGGCTTTTCGTTGCCACGTCGCTTCGGTCAGATTTCTTGTCATGTCCCTTTTTCCCGCTTTCTCTTGTGCACGATGTTTCTCCTAGCTGAGTAGCCCGCTTGAGGCATGGGTTTTCGCATTGGGGTTTTCCGACGGTGCTTCCCTATTTTGCCGACTCTGAAGGTGCTATAGTCATAGCGGAAAGCCTGACTGGAAAGTACATTAAAATAATTCACCGACACACGGGGCAACTCTGATAGCAGAACCTTACGTCATATTCGATTACCGTCAGCCCCACTTGGAGGCGATAACAGCCCTGGAGACCCGGGCGAATGCGGGAGCATGAAAAAGTTCAGGAAGCATTCGTAAGTAAACTATAGCAATGTCGTTATAATCGAACAATTTCAACCCAACCTAATGGAGTTGGACGCGTCCAGATGTGTTGAAATGTTCAATGAGTAACCCGACACTAAATCTTCGAAAACAAAAAAGCCATTAAATTTGATCGAAATAAGATCAATCACCTATCTTTAAATAGTGAAAAAATATTTCTAATTTGCGGCTAATTCGCGAACGTTATTCTTACATAGCTTTTGGTTTCGGCCTCTGGGTTCGCTAGAGATTCACAGATATGATTACCTCAAATACTAAGAGCCCAGCGGCACAGAGTATACAAATGCACCTACCCTGTACCCATCAAACTCACTCTGAAACATTCAATTATTACTATCAAGGATTTTTATTTCTAGACGATAATCTTAGTCAGTTCCTGGGGTTCACTTATCTGAACAAAACACATCATCGATGACTTTTATTTTTTGTCAATCCTTTGTTTTGAAACTAGTAGCCAATGTAGCAATTAATCCGTCTGATAGCGTTACCGCTTGCATTCGCTATTACAATACGAAGAAGTATTGACGATGTTTTGCGTCATCTTTGATAGATAAATAATGGATTGGGAAATCTCGGGCCTTTGCTGTTTGAGATTGTCTTAGCATGCTTTGAATCCTCATAACTTTTTGTGAAGTCTATTAAAATTGACATATACATATTCCATATACTACCTACATTGCCAAGAATCCTTGACCTGTACCACACAACGTAGCTACTAGTTTGTTAGGATGAATAGACGGAGTTATTATGTTCTAATGAAATAATCGTCGACGGTTTTATTTTTATTTCTAGCATAATCATGTAAATTTCAGAGATATATATCTCTGAAATATATATATATATATATATATATATATATATATATATATATATATACATATATATATATATATAAATATGTACACAAAAGTTACAAAGTACACACAATATAAATATCGTTAATAATAGTAATATTCACGACAATATATGTACATATACAAACTAACGACAATCATATCAGTTGCGCTGGCAAGGGTAATGACAATTGTTATTTTTGTATATCATCATGTTATCATGTAATTTCTTTTAGAAGATAATTAGAAATTAATGATGCTCTATGTACTATCATCAACCAAATGGCAACTAAGTAAAATTCGCAACCTCCCAAAGTGCCATCCGTTTAATAAAACAACTAGTTAACCCAATCAATTATACTCTACTAAAATTAAGTCAGGAAACACCAACCATTTATAATACGTAGTCCGCCAGTAATGCCCACAGTTTTTCAGAATCACTGCTCGGACAGTGACGTAAACTTACCGCTGGCCATCTTCCCTCTCTTCTGCTAACCGCTTTGCTCGAAGTTCAGCTTTACACGAACATATACAAGCGAATTCATTGGTTTGACGTATGCTATGAATTACAAAGGTACATTTTTACGATGACTTTAAGGATATTGGATTAGTGTTTGCCCCCGGTGGATAGTCACGACTCGACATGTTAGTATTTTCTATGTGTGCACAATGAATATCACTCAAGCACATCTGCTCTTACCAGCACTATTATCCGCGAGTACTCAAGTTTACATTACAAGACAAGCGGCTGCGCGAATCCAGCGTATTTGTATGTCTCACGTCAATTTTAGCCGAGAAGAAATTGTGCGTAGTAGCCAAATAACGAAAACGTTCTGTGTAAAGCGTGAAAGCAATTATGCAGCCTTGTCTCCTGTATGAATATTCTACAAGACATGGAAATGGATATAGCATTAAAGTTCTAGAAAAGTACATTTTGACTGATCAATAGATATTTCTCCCAAGCAAAACAATGACTACTCCGTATTTATACAAATAAATATAATAGTAAAATATTTAGGAATGATATTAGAGCAAAATCTAGCCAATGTAATTCACGTCATGTAATCAATGTTACCATCGCTATTATAACCACGTGCGACCATATGTGAATATGTAGACGTAGATATTTATTGTGTTGAAATCGTATATAGAGAGATGTAACTTTTTGTATGCTATATAATGTACGTTATTGGACGTTGTATGCATTGTTATGTATGAATGTGCGTGTATTATATATGTATGTATGTATGTAGATGCATTTATTTCTCCGGATGTCTATATATGCATGTACACTGATAAACTATCTATGACATGATGAGGATCCTTTCGATAGTTTTGAATAACTCGTTGAGTAATATTTTTCTCCGTATATAATGCGCACAAATCGCTTATCTCAATTCTAATGTATGTGCAGTATAGTAGAACAGCAGTACTAGATACCTATATCATTGTTTCAAGTCATGATCTAGTATTAGACGAAAGGTTCTGTGTATTCTGCATAGCTTACAATTTTAGAATTGTTAGTAAATATTATCATTTTTGTTTTGTATGTAGAAGAGCTATTTGTAGAATACTTCTTCCACGTTGAGCAATCTGTATATCCAAAAATGTTATAATTCTGTGTTGGCTAAATAGGTTTTCTATGATTTTTTTTTTTGGTTAAGATAGCCTCCCCTGCTTTTATAGTAGTCTGTTTGGTTAACCCGGGACCTGATGAAGACAACAGTCCATCTCATCGAAAATCGCTGAGAATTTACTTTTCGTCCAATCCGTCTGTATATGAAGGCTAAAGACCAACATCATGCTATTTCTTGAAGTTTCTGATTTGTAAAAGTTTAATCACAAACGTAACAGCAAAAGCTTCGAGATACAGTTAACTGGAGCTTAGAGTAAAAAAAAAAGTGTCTCAATCGACGCATTACTCTGCCTTTAACTGCGTTGCCAAACGACACGCGGATGAGCTAATCAACGCAATCCATGGCAGCTGTATTGGGCGGTCGTGTAAAGGCTTCCCCTCATAGATGCATCATTTCAAAGTTTTAAGCGCATTTAGACCTCTTCTCCTGTGTACGCCAGAAAGTTGCCGTTTCAACAATGTTAACAGGGCAAGTCATCGAATATCAATCAAGTTCCACATTAGAATAGGTAACGAATTGTTTTCGTTCACAACAAGGTGGACTTCTGTGTTATCCTGATAATAATCTTCTCTATGGCCGAACCCCTCTATGGACGGATGCACTCCTCCGTCTGACAGTCTCCTATCTAGCACAACCTCGTCGTTCCTCAACTAGAAAACTGGCGAAAAAATTAAGTTCTGACAATTTGAGTTGCATTATCCGTTTCGCCCTAAAATTATTGTCCCCTAATAATAGTTCGCGGGGAGATTATTCAGAGATCTAATACACTAGGGTGTGTTCAGCAAGAAGCGCTAGCTGTTGCAAAAAAGAAAAAATCAAAATCCGATATATATATATATATATATATATATCTTATTAATAAATAGCGTAGAGAAAATTAACCGTAGACACACCCTGTTACACGGTTTGTTAGTACTGACACAATCTTTTGAATATTGCATGCGCGCATTTCATCGCCAATTGACTCTAACCATTTTGTTCTTTCAATGTGCCACTACTTTTTCAAGCCTTTGTTCCTCTCTACGCTCTAAATATTATTGCTGTTGGTAAATACGAAATGAAAATGAAGCTGATGTCAGGTTAGTGGGAAAGCACTAGGTAAAAGTTACTTCCGACTATATCTACCCCTCTACAGTTTTTGTCACTGCTGCAAAAACGCATTGCATTATTCTTGGTGACTCGATAAACTAGCTTGTATTTTGACGATTATTGTAAACCCTTAAATACACGATTGGCAGCGTTTATTGACAATAGTGGAGGAAATCTTTCGAAAAGGGTTATCAAAACACCAGATTAAACATGTAGAGTAATGAGCTTAACTGTGGAAAGACCATCGAACCTAATTTTCAACAATTGTTGTATTCCACTCAAGACTGGTTGCTGTTATCGATAGCATTATCGTAATAATTTAATGGCTCGCTCTTCCTCAAGGAATGCTCAACCGATGTCAGCGCTAACACTACAGATTGTCTGCGGCCCTTCGACATCGAGGCAGTCTTAGAAAAATCCTGACAATCTCCCATTGAATTTGGCCATTAACTAATTTGCTGTTGGAGACTGCACGTCATCGATCGAATAGGCATGAACCAATGTATAAATGGGCACCTCACGCGTCATGCATGGCTATTCGCCGACTGCTGTTTTTTTAAAAAGTTACCGAAAGCTGAAATACCGGCAAATTTGTTTACGGATGCCGAAAACGACCAATGAATCTATTAACACCCTAAACACGTGACCTTTTTTAAATGTCAATCAGGGTTATCGGATAGCAGAAAAAAGTCGAGCCCACACTCGACGTTCACAATTGTAAGTGCTATACATTAAACGACGAGAAACTCGTAATATCGCGTCAACCAATAACGTATCTACCCGGCGATAACTTAACAAATCATCATCTCCCTCTACGTAAAATCGTCTCGATGGCGCACAACATCACATTTCTCATTCGACCTTCTTTTTGACGCACATGCTGTAGAACTGTATTATTATTATCAACGTGGTTGTGAATATATATAATTAGTCGTGGGAATATTATTTTTGTACGTCACTTGGATGAGTTACCTAGTGAGCAATAGGAGTTGGTACGTGGCGCGCAGACATTCGGGTCGCTGCAAGAAGACACCCACCGCGCGTAATGCTTGCTTTAATAAAAGCGTACACTACAGCCGACGCAACGCATAGCTCTAACACTTTGGAGTTTCCTGTCTTTGATTTATCCTTCTACCGCCTTCTATGAAATATTAAATTTCACAAAGTGCGAGACGTTTTGACAACGGTAAAGTAAAGCGAATATAAGAATGCGTATAGACTCAATACGGGGTTATCCGATTGTGTGGCCCGAGTGCGAGGCATACCGCCATACCGTACATAGCACCATTTACCGATTTTGTTACACATTCCATACTATAATACAACAAAGCAGAACGAATGTTGAGTTTTATGTTTTACGTACAACGATGTATGAATAGATTACGATCATTTACACCAGGGCTTTCTATAGCCTCCGCAGTTGTCTGTACGTGCAAATCTAGACGTACTTATGTATGTTTTGTAAATTAAATGGGGCGAATATAATATACCTACTTATAAACATCAGCGTTAAAGAGGACCGGGATACTTTTCCCCGTCCTTCCATGACACAGAACAGCGGTCAGACGTAAGTAGGCCTTTGAGTGGTAATATATATCACTGGCAATGGAAAGTGGGCTTTTTGGTGCAAAGAACCTCGAAAGCTTTTTGCACTCGAATCGGCTTTCTTCCTCTGAGTACACTGCCTTCGTGTATTATTTTCGTCCGGCTGTAATACCTAGAAGATTCCTATTTACATGAGGACATTTTGTCTGGACGTTTGCGTATACCATTCTTGTTATTAATATTGCACTCATGGATCTAGTAGCGTAACTATTAAGGTAACTATTTAATTGACCGACCAAACAAAGCGTTCTAAATATTGCCGCCACGGTTGACCAGTCTCTAAACAATTGCCGTCTATTTGTCGGTTCTCTAGAAGTAATGCTTCCATGTTAGAGTTAACCTTCGGGAGTTTCTGTAGGAGCCCACAAATGTGCGTACACGGGAAAGCGTATTTGTCGCGAGTGAATGATATAAGTCACGCCCAATGCAAACACGTCCGCATAAAATGAGATACCGCGGTGTTGCGTTTTTCACCAATAACATCCTACATATCGGTTATGATTGTGGGCGAAGAAACTCGTAGAGCAAAGCAGAAGCATTGTGAAAAAGCCTGATCACGTAAACCATACTCACAGACGGGTTTACTTTATCGTTGTCCATCTTCTGCAGTCCCCTCCTCCTCCTTGTGGCGCTTTGTTTTATTTGAGCTTTCGTCTGAGTGATTTCTGGAACTTTGTCTTCGCGCCACTAGCTCTTTACCCCTTACATTTTTTTGCCGTTTTGTGTCCGCGGATGTTTTAACTGTTTTTCTGCTATCGTCCGAGTCATCGCTTGAAGTGAGTCTTTCTTTTAAGGTGCCTGCTGGATAATAGGCTCCTGAAAAGTTCGTAGATTCGATAGAGCTGGTAGAAACACATAGATCGTATTGAATTTAGATGAGCACTCAAGGAAAAACTGGAATAGCTCTCTATATTTCTCATTAGTAAATTGTAAGAAGTTTGTAGAATGAGAATTCATAAAATTCCCTATAATGATACTACGTTGTGCCTATAAGTTATCAAGTTAAAAAGAGTAATATATCAATAGCCAAAAGCAGACTTTCGCGATAGCTTCAATTAGAAGCGTCAGTGAAAAGTTAAGAATTGTATCATCATTGTAATAAATAAGCCAAATCAGCGTACCGTTGACTTACACCGTTGACAGCTTACCAATAATGCTTTTCCGCCTTCCTCGAGTGACCGGATCACTATTGTCGTCGTCTTCAGTACTCGTACTTTCATCAGCTGAGGTCAATTCAGCCGGGTCTGCTAGGGTAGTGGGCTCATTGGGTCCTTCAGCCGGAATTGTATCTGCTTCGGATGAATCTGAATCAGTCGAGTTGCACAGGTCGATAAGCACTGGCGTTCGCTCGCGATAAGGTTTAATCACCTAGAGACAAAACATTAGGATGAAGTCAGGAGAGCACTGTTTAAAACAACTGCTGAGTAACTGCACGTGCATTTAGTGTAACGTTTTCTTCTATAGCTTCTTTAGGTTAGGTGAAGCGAATATTCAGGCATAAATACACGTACCTTGACGATCTGGCAGTCATCGTCATCATCGGATGTTTCGTCAGATGATGAAACAATAACTAATGCGCCTCTCTGGCCTCCAGATGTGCTTGCCGAATTCAGTTGGGTTCCCGATGTTGACGGTTGCGGAGAACCCTAAAAAAAGATGTCACAAGAACGGTCACTTGAGCGTATTGAGATTTTCATTAAAAAACAAGAAAGCCAATACCTCTAGCCGCTCCTGTTTTGAGATATTTTACAATTTCGATTCTTACTATGTTAATAAATTTTATATCAACATACCTTGAATAATACTTATTATTAGTTATGCCAGAGATGATTTCACAAGTCCGAAAAATATTAGAACTTAGATTTAACAAGCTCAGGGACCATAGGTCAGACTTTAAAAGAGGATCAAGTTTTTTTTTTACTTAAATGCTTTCTAACGGTGAATTAAATGCTCGAGCGTGTTGGCTGTTCAAATGTTTCGTGCTACCAACAAACTCTACTAAATTTGTCTGAGAATAATTACTATACCGTCGTCGGTGGGGGTAGCCTGCTTGGCCCGGGCTGAGGAGACCAGGGCCGAAAGGCCGACTGCCCTACGGCTCCTGGTTCTGCGCCTAAACGGGGTACTGCTCCTTGACCAACACCACGTTCGATTCGCTCTCTAGTGTCACGCTCAAAAGCGCGCCGCAGTCTCTCTACAGCTTCCTGATACGACAACGGTGGCCGATACTCATACTCCACGTTTCTGAAGAATGAACCTTCACTTACTGTTCTGTGAGCATTTACAGCTTAAGCAGCACTACATTTTGTCGTCGCACAAAAACCTTTGCGGGCGTTGGAAATTAACAGAAACTATCATCAGCCTGTTGTTACCCACCTGTCATACATGACCATGTCGTGTGTAGATGAAGCAAAACAGTAGAATTCATGTTGGAAGTGTGAGGTATATGGTCCTAGATAGTGGTCCAGCATCTGTTTACCAACATTTATTCGAACAAAATATGTTCATTTAGCTGTTATTGTGATGTTGCAAGTTGTATAAATTATTGCCAGTAGCTTTTATTATCTAATATTATTTTAATCGTTCTGCCGTGTTCAGATAGCTGACTCAATTCGATATATTAACTTAAGTAACTGAATTCCTGCTAAACTATGCAAATATTGTACGGATGTACAGAGATCGTCATTTAGGACGGATACTTAATTGATCGTTTAAATCTTACGATTCAGCCTAAACAGCTATTACTCTAAGAGAGTGTGCAGTAGTAATGTAACCGCTTTTCACGCAACCTACATGTCTCATTTCCATGGAACGGATGTCGACTCTACAGATCATAGTTAGAATGACCTCGAGAACCAGCGAAACACCATGCGGAGGCGGCAGAAGTGCGACTAACTCGCGATTGAGCCACGGAATTAACCTGAAGAGTAAATCCAGTGAAGGGTGTTAGGTTGGGGAAATGAGAACTGCTTAATATGCTAATATATATAAAACATGAGCAGAATAAGAAGCTGACTTGCTTTTCGTCGCAGAACTCGTCATGTGCATGACTTAAAACATAAGGCCCCACAAGTATCAATTATAGCTCTATCTTTGCCGTTGGTAACCCACCCTTAGTAGCTCGCAAACTTCTCGTTTATCTTACGACCAGTCCCATATAGCGTTTCTTTTTACAAATTGCCTTTAGTTTCAAAACAAGCTAATGCAACCGGATAATAATATGGAATCCAATACTCTAAGGCGATGTTGCTTGTTGTTAATGTAACTATTGTTTGTAGTCACCTGTGCGTTTGCGCTGGGTTATTGTCGTAGAACTCGGCGCTAACTTCCCTATAACGAGAGTAGCCATTTGGCCGAGCGTAATACCCCATCTCGTATATACTGCGACGCTCAGCTGAGGTAGAGGGAAACGGCGTCTGCGACAAAAAGCAGTTGATTAGGCAAAATATGTCTTCCATAAGACATAATCATCATAATGAGCATTTATTCAGTGCTAACTTGGGTAATCAGGTGCGTCGGCTGACACTAACTATTGGCTAATTACCGTCGCTGTACATCTTCATACAGCAAAAATCCATATCTAAATAGAAAAACAAATACATTTTTGAAACACACGAATTCTGTTAAAAGAGGAGGTATTGCTGCTCGACTTGAAGACCGGACCAGTCAGCCAAACATCTAGCTTTAATGAAAACGATCTAGCCACGTTGTGATTAACAAAATATCCCAACTCACCTGCGCTATACCTCGAACAGGAGCAGCTCCGGCTCCAGGTGGAACGCGGAGATGCTGGAAGATATGATACTGCTCGAATTCATAGTTCTCTTTAATGTTGTGCACAATCGTGCGAAACGGTTTTTGGCACAACGGACAAGTCGCCTTCACCTGAAGTCACCATAAAACATGTAGCAACGGTAAGACTAACGTGTAAAGTATTTAAAGTGAGGAACGCTGTCGAATAAAAGATTTCATAAATATGCGTCGATGATGCTCACAATCCATAATGTAAAAACTTTGTTAACTGATTTTATCAAAATCGCTACATGTTCTATAGTATAAAGACAGCGGTAATTATTTTCTCATCAAATTACCATGGTTAAGATTGACCACTGACTTATTTGCCCGCAGTATACTGTATGTAGAAATATTTGCGAATTATGTATCATAGCACTGATTTACATATGCTCTACGGAGTATGAATCGAGGGAAATGTGAAATCTTTTCTCGGTCAAACTTGTTTTGGTACGGTACATGTATGTTATGTGTGCTGGATTTATCGTTATTATACATTTACGGTTTGTAGGGACTTTTAAAATATTGTGGGTCTTTTACCACAAAAATATGCCAATTATTTCATGACACAAGATCTTATAGACAGTACCCACAGCCTCTGAACTTTGCTTGCAGAAATCCAGCTCTTTTATTTGATTTTTCAAGCTTTACTGTAAGCGTATATTCTCACGTTATTGAAACTTCTATGAGTCCATTTCCTCGTGTACGGAGTCTGAGTATAAACAATCCGATTGGTTTTCATTTATTAAAAGTTCTCTCCTCAGTGAAATAACTCAGTTCATGCTTGTCTTTTCGCGATACTAAGCTTTTTATTGCATGAAAACAAATAACCAAACCTTACGAAAAAGGTAAACGGCTAGAGAGGCACCCATAAGTATTCATGGAATAGACCCTCTCAGCTGTGCGAGCTGTGGTCACATTACGCTGTATCATGCGGTACTATAACTTAGATGCTAAACGAGGCAGATGGTTGAATTCAGAATCTCACAGTAAAACACTTCTGCAAACAATATAAATAGAACGATTTAATTACTTACTGGATAACAATTAGAATAGCTTTATGCGAGAAGTCGATTGATTCCAATTTGTTGGTCAAATAGTGCTTTTCGAAACTATGCCAATAATAGACCAAAGACGCTATTATTTTTTAGATATACAATAGGGCAGTTCATTGAGTTGTCTGCAAATACATTAAAATTGAACACCCAGTTTTCTAGCTTATTTTTGGTGCATTTAAGAAGCTCAGCTGGGCTACGTCCAGAACATATGCATACTGAATATAGTATGTCGCTTGTAATCTAAAGTAAACAACAAGTGATAGCGACAAAAAAATAAAAGGAAAATCCTCACACCTAAGGTTTTCATGATCGATGGCGTCGCGGTTACAGCTAGCGCAGGACCTGCTTCGAATATACACAATCAGTTAGTTCTATTTAGCAATGAATTGAAGTTGTCGCAGAAATACTTTCAGTTTTGAGCAATAGCCTCGATCTTGTACCATATTTCAATACCACGAGGTAAGCCGCCTTCACCGACTTCGATACCCAAACGGTTGCGTCTTAGGTGAAGACACACATGTGCAAAATCGAAAAGAAAACTGGTATTAAATAATTTATACTGCTCAAAAGCTGCTTACCATTCTAGAAAGCGAACAAATCCTTTCGTCGGGTGGTGTGGAGTAAACAGACCGTCTAGCATCCTTGTCGAGGAGAAATCGCAATACACAAACCGATAGTATTTGTATAAACGCACGACTGCTGTTTCAATTCACATCCAACGCATGAGCATCGCTTGCACGAAATTGCCTATTAGAAGATATCTTGGATATTATACACCGTTTTGTCGTTTCATAAAAAAAACTTTGCACAGAAAACTGTTGCCTTACAGCGTCCGATGTTGTATGCTTCTGTATTCCACTTGTCGGCTTGTAATATATATATATA